>NW_018407171.1:328972-368322 GCF_002113885.1 Mizuhopecten yessoensis | reverse complement strand
ATGAGCCTTGATTTACACCGCCTACTTCTACTGTTAATGAGCCTTGATTTACACCGCCTACTTCTACTGTTAATGAGCCTTGATTTACACCGCCTACTTCTACTGTTAATGATCCTTGATTTACACCACCTACCTTTACTGTTAATGAGCCTTGATTTACACCGCCTACTTCTACTTTTAATGACAGTGTGTCTAATTTTCGAAAAATTGGCAAAACTCCGTCCACATATATTAGTGCCGACGTCATGGAAACTTGTCACGTTCTAACGTCAGGTTATGACTCCAGTTTACGGGAACAATGGTTATTGAGTGAGAGTCAGTGCAGATTGTAAATATCATTATCAATAGCTGTTAGGTACATGAAGAATAGTTAACTGAATGATACATTTGTAATAGACGATATCAATATTACATTGTCGCTATAAAATATGTGCCCTATATATAGTGTTAAACCCACCCTATGTTCGCTGCAGATATAGTTAGAGGAAATTTCGCTGCAGCAAAGCAGTTTCGTGAGCGACCGGAGAGTCGGGGGTGGCTTTCTTTCACTTTCTTTCACTACTTCCTTCCTATTATAAGGACATATGAGTATTGACATATGTATAATACATTAGAGTCTTCTCCGAGTAGGCGTAACAACGGTTAACGAACCGGGGTTTAAAGTGAGACAATGTATACACTATGCTCACAATATAAACCAGCCGGGATAAATTTACATCACGGTTACACAGGCGCGGAATGGCAAGTTATATGCCCTATATTCAAACGGTTATTGTTTTGTATTAAACATAAAATCCACCTTGAAGCTATTTATATTGGCAGGAGTGAAAAATGGGTAAATTACTCAAGGGTTGGCTATAATTGTCTTTTATAGTGACAATAGGGCGGTATTATGGTCTTGTGTAGATAAATGTACAAGAGGGCAGTAGTATGGTCTTGGGTAGATAAATGGACAAGAGGTTGTATTATTGTTTTGTGTAGATAAATGGACAAGAGGGTGGTATTATTGTTTTGTGTAGATAAATAGACAAGAGGACGGTATTATTGCTTTGTGTAGATAAATGGACAAGAGGGCGGTATTATTGTCTTTTGTAGATAAATGGACAAGAGGGTAGTATTATTGTCTTTTGTAGATAAATGGACAAGAGGGTGGTATTTTTGTTTTGTGTAGATAAATGGACAAGAGGGCGGTATTATTGTCTTGTGTAGATAAATGGACAAGAGGGTGGTATTATGTTTTTGTGTAGATAAATGGACAAGAGGGTGGTATTATTGTTTTGTGTAGATAAATAGACAAGAGGGCGGTATTATTGCTTTGCGTAGATAAATGGACAAGAGGGCGGTATTATTGTGTTTTGTAGACAAGAGGGTGGTATTTTTGCCTTGTTTTGTATGCGTTCTGATTATTTGCAGTTCGATCCAAAAAATACATTCTTGTTTTGATGAAATGTGGAATAAAGTTGAATTAAATTGAATTGAAAAGCATATATACAAATGTAGAATGATCGTCGGACAAATTGCTGTCGTAGTTTATATGTACAATGCTGAATTATAGGTGTTGTAACTGCCTCGCTTGTTTGTTACTCACGGTACCCAGGCGTTATCACACAGATCGGTTATATAATACTCCATTTCTCAGTCGTACTCAAAAAATATACCTGGCGAACAACGCACCTAACGTTGAGTAAGTACATTGTAATACTTGTGATTTGTCAGTAAACTAAGTCTTCCAGCTGTTTTGCGATCAATAGTAAATATAAATGTAAATTATGGTATTCATACTCACTATATCTATATCTATATCCACAGACGGACTGGAACGACGGCCGCGTTCTTTGCGAACTCGTCACCAATCTGGGAGCCGCCATTCCTAGCTGGCCGGAGGGTAATGCCTCCAATATAGACCTATTACAGCAAGGTAACTTTACTAACTACTGGCTTTATCCCTTGTTGCTTCTGAAGTAAAACGTGATATAACCTTGTACGATAAACTATACGCTAGTTACTGTCAGATGGTAAAATCTCGAGTATATATCAGAGGGACCTGAGCATTTGTTACAGCTATATTTGGACCTAAACTAAGAGGTTAAGAGTAATTTTAGATCGACTCTCGGTAAAAATGACACCCCAATGATCATAAATACGAGAAGGGAGGAAAGCTCTCGATGTCAAAAAGTCGACACCATCTTGCTTTCTTGCATCAAAAACAACATTTCTAGATGATCTACGGGAAAATGCTTAGTACCGTTAGAAAGATGGATAAATTCTTTTTTTTAAACATCCTATATGCATGTAAAATGTATTCTCCTTTCACGGACATGATTTCCTTTTCCTCCAAAAACAAACGCCATTTCACAGTTTCAGTTTTTCTTAGTCATCGTGCCACTTTTTTTTTTATATTAATGAGGTTGACGTCAGCCACGTGCCGAGACCGTCGTTTGATTGGCTGGAATGGCAGCAATTATTTTCGCTAAACTAACCAACACTTCATGTTTCGGCACGAGGCTGACGTCAACCTCATTGATATACCAAAAAAGTGGCACGATAACTGCGAGAAACTTTGAAACTTACAATGTGTATAGTGTTTACTGCCGGGAGGTAACGTTTCCGGTATAGACCTGTTACAGCAAGATAGTTTTTCGTTGGTTACTGTTCGAGTGTAAAATCTCAAGAATACATCTTTTACAGCATCGTAATTAAACACTAAGCAAGGCCTTATGGTAACGTCTCCAGTAAATAACTTGTAAGAACAAGGTAATTAGACACATGTACTATACCTACCTACATGTAGATACTGCCCGAAAGTAACGCTTCACGTTTCCAGCAAAGAATTTTTTGATAAAGTAACAGCTTTAACGATAAGACTTACATTTTAGACGAAGAATGGTTATCTAAAAAAAGGTAGTTACACCGTAAACACTCAAATACAGCGTGTTCCAACCGAATGAAATTTTTTCCTGGAGAAAATCATGATCAATCATAGGTGTATTTGAGAGGTTTCGTAAACTGGAAGTAACGTACGTGTCTTGAATTCGAAGGTATCCACGGTGGGCAGCAACTGAATGTGGACCCGGTGGTGCCGGCCGCCGATATGGCGGAGGAGGAGTCTGAACACCTCGGCATCATGGCATATGCTGCACGATTTCTCAATCTAAGTCCGGTCGCCAACAGACTGTACAGTGACACTGTACACCAGCAGCAACAGGTCTGTCATACACAGTTTTAAGTTCGTATGTTAGTTACAATCATGCATCAAATAGATATGATTTCATTTCTAAGAATCTTCAAAATACATGATGTCCTAATTACAGTACAAGCATTGATTAAAAACAAGATGGGTTGTTTGCATTATAAAACCGGTCGCGTTATAATGACAAGTTTTATCACCTTCTACGTGTGATTGTTCTGTTTATTTACATGGTCTGAATATGATTTTATCGTATGCTATATTTACCCTGGTTATCATTATGACTGCCTACAGGTTGTTGTTCTGGAAAAGCGTCCCTCCTTACGACAGATGTATCCAATACCCCTCCCGCCTGTCCCGACCGGTCACCGGACCTCTACGCATGTGATAAATAAGGAAACCACCACAAAGGTTGTGTACTCCAAGGACATGGAGCCGGCTATAAGGACCTACACGGTTAATCCGGAACCCGAACACAAGGTGTATACCATAGACCCTCAGCCCGTCAAAGCACTGTACGCCAACCCTAAGCAGACGGTTACAGTCCGGCACCACCGACAACGGGACCCAGACCCGTCGTACTAGTAAGTAATAGTGTCACGGTCTATACGAGTATACCACTTATACGCTACTGACAGGACCAGTACTCCTCTTATTCCCTAGTAACAGTGATCTGGTCTGTATGTTACTGACAGGACCATAACCCTGAGACTCGAACACGTGGGAAATCAGACCGTAAGGTAGTGAGGTAACCATTATTATTACCCAATAGTCTATATAAATTATAACTAGTCATTTTTGACTGTTTCTGGTTTTTTGTCCAATTTCGGCTGTAGGGGTGAAACAGTCAAAACTGTTTTCCCGGTCAGAGCGAACTGTTCCCCGGCGCGAATTCGATGCGCAGAAATCTCCCCTTGAGAGCCCCCTTCAAGCGTTTCGGTGCCCGCGACTCAGTGTTGAAGCAATGGCAACATTGCATGCAGCATTGATACTAATATTTATTTGGTAATAAAACAATTGTTTCATGGTTATTTGGGGAACAGTCAAAACTACCATCCCTCGGTAGGGGGAAGCCCTGTGGAACTGTTTGTATACTGTCGTACCGTAGGCAACTGTCAGGATATACAGTCGAGGTAATCGAGTCTGTTGGGTCTTTGTTGGACGTTCTTGAAGTACACCAAGTACAAATACATCCCGAAATGCGTATCATTCGAAACTAGAATAGTTTCAATATATGATAGTATCTTGCCTGTTTCCGCACAGCGTCAAGACTGCGCAACCGCATCATGGGGACAGAAGTGACATGCAAAGGATCTACAGTCTGATGAACGCCACAACGGGCGACAAACCTGAGAAAACTTTCAACTTTGTCCGGCGACCTTCACTCCGTGCTGCCACAAAGAAGGAACTTTTGGCCGACAATGGCGTCAAAATAGAGACGTTCTCTGTCGGGGTCATCATCACGGAGAAGGTGAGTTTTGTGGTAGGGAATTGTAGAACTGTAGAGGAAATAATACAGTGGTCAGAAGAAAAAAACGAAAAAAACCCCAGCAACAACCAGGCAAAAAACATGTATGCAACACAGTAAGTGTACATGCAACACGGTAGATGTAACACAGTACATGTAACACGGTAGATGTAACACAGTACATGTAACACGGTAGATGTACATATAACACGGTGTGTGTACATGTAACTCATGTAACACGGTGTATGTACATGTAACACGGTATATGTACATGTAACACGGTATATGTACATGTAACACGGTATATGTACATGTAACACGGTAGATGTACATGTAACACGGTGTATGTACATGTAACACGGTGTATGTACATGTAACACGGTATATGCACATGTAACACGGTAAATGTACAGGTTAAACGAATATTCTATCCTCATCGTTCTTTTGCGTGTTACTTTGCCTGATTTTCGTGGATTACTATTAATATTTTCGCTTTCGTAGTAGTAACACCATGTTTTGACGTCACATTTTCAATTGTTGTAGCACCACGATATCATAAGTAAGGATGAGGTCCGGGTCGAGGCGCTGTCTCCTACAGGACGTATCATCAGGATGACAGGGGACGGATGTTACCACGCCCACTTCGCCGCCGATGAGATAGGTAAGAAACAGTGTTCATATTTAATACAACTTTCATTGTCTCTCAAAAACGATTATTAGGACAGTTATTTTACAAAAAGACGAAGTTACGATTGGATGAGCACCAAACAGTGAAGGATTTCCACAATGCCTAAATGCAGGAACACAGTCTTCTACAAGATCTTAGGGTTAACCCTAACCTTAACCTTAACAGAAAAGGTAGATTTGATACTGGTCGGTAGTTCTCCAACTCCTCCTTGTCTATTCCATGCTTTTCCAGCAGTGGTCTAACATGCGGGAAGCGGTCCAGCTCACCAGAGTTTGATTGCGAAGTCATGATGATATTGTGCAAGGCGTCTTAGTTTGTTGGTGAGAGCTTTATCAATGGTTCTCCAACAAAGTGATCAGTGAACTTTGTATCGAAGGATACCTTGGTAATATGATTTCCCCTTTACGACCAATAAGGGTTTGGTGATCTGCCTTCCCGGCATTCTTCTCTATAAATCTGTTGGTGAACGCTTTATTTAGTCTTTCGCAACCGTCTCTCCACTGTTCTACGGTTCTGTTCGTCCACTCGGAGATTTCCATTATATCTCGGGCATTCGGTCTCACAATTGTCACCTACGTCTGTAGAGGTGCATGTTTCTCTATAAGCATGCTTCAACAAGATCATCAGATCCACCTTCAGTTGATTAAGGAGCAGAAGAAGACTGAATATCATTGATGAAATCTGGTGTGGAAAGTTCGCGGAATATGTCCAGAAAATGACCTACTTCCTTGCATGATCTGGCTTAATACAAGTCAGTGTTGCTTGACAAGAAGGTGACCAGATTGGTTCCCCTTAACATTTACTTAGACAGGGATCCATCACTGAAATGTCTTCCCTAGTTAGCTTCCTTTGTAATGACAACATGTAGTGTGTTTAGCTTCTGTCACATGTTGTATCAGACCACGGGAATGGAGTAGCCATGAGAACTGACAATCATTATCTTAAAATAGATCGTCTAAGTGGAAATTTGTGTTACCCGAAATAACAATCTCTTGTACAACTAGCTGGTTGTATAAAACGGTAAACCACTCATAATGCAACAAAGTTTTGAAACAATCGTTCTGTTTAGATGGCAGAGAATGATACACAATCTGGATATTTTATTACAAGCAATGATAGAACAAGTAATGTGCTCCGAGTGAGTATATAAATTCAGCATGGTTGGGAGAGATATGTCTCACACTTAGACCTTTCTGAAACAAAACAGCAACCACGCCACCACGTCTGTTGAGTCTAGCATTGCGTAGGAACTTCTATCCTATTTATAAGCTCAGCTAATACCTGGTCATCGATATGTGAACCTCATCAGGTTTCTGTTAACGCAAGAATATTAGTTTCCCGATTTGTTCTTGACCGAGCGAAAAGTTGACTTTAAGTCACCAGCTGTTGTTGGCTGGGTGACATGCATATTCTCGTACGATCCTAATGGTGTTGGAATCCGTATGGACGTATCGCAACGAGAATGCACAGTAGCGTTGACGCACGATACTTTTGTTGGTGCAGTATATCCATACATGAGTGTGTGTGTGAGGCGGCCAGACCATTTGTGGTGACCAGCTGAACGAAATTATCAGTGTTCAGGCCAGAGTGGTTACCGACACTTGTCCAGTTGACGTAACACCGATTACGTGTAGTATTCGCCGGACAGCCCCCCTTTCCAAACCGTTGTGCAAAAGTTTAACGTCGACTTTGATTTCTTCGGACCCTCCAAAAACCGTTAAACGATGCCAGGACCCAGTGTCCTAAGTGCCAGGAGAACAGATATTCTATAATTTAACATATCTGATCGTGATATCACCATGCACGGATCTTAAAGAAGCAGGTCCGAAATATCGTAATTGGCAAATCCCCGGTACTGCAGGACATTCCCACATCGGTCGCCTTTCAGACAGATTGTACCGAGATGACGAATGTGAGAATTTATAAACAAAGACCCATTAAAATTGATCCTAAACCTGTACTAGTATTTACAGCAAAACCAGAAAACAAAACCCCCAGTAAACAGTAAAACATGTCTAGAACAGATCTCACCGTTTGCTGATTCAGAAGGGTGCCTTATATTTGTTTTCTGAAGATAACGTTGGCGTGAAATGAAACTGCTGGTTTCCATCAAATCCTTAGTAGTAGTTTACACATTAGAACCTTTACGCTTCGCCTGTAGACAACCAAAGCTATGTATTGAATTTGTTAAAATGACACGTTTATCCCGTGGTGAATTATACTTGGTTTAGCATCAACTATAACCTTCACATTATATACGCAGTTAAGGTTTGAATAGTAATACAAAGGAAAGGGAAGGTTGGTAAACATGGCGAAGTAAAAACGATGAAAAGTTCAAGTTCTTTGAACCTTCATTCTAATTATTTCGAACTAAGCCAATGATTCATCATTTGAATGCAGATCTGCATCAAAGTCAAGTGTTAAACTAGACAAGATATCTATTCGCCAGAAATAGCATCTGCGCTGAAGTCAGCATAAGCTACATCAATGATCTGGTCCGTTTTCGTTTAAACGGTCAAAGCGGTTGGACCACAGTTGTTCGTTTATTAAATAAGGTCGGACCTAGTAACCTGATGCTGCTTTCAGACGAGCCTTGACAAAGATTTGCGAGGCCTACATAAACATTTGCAGGTCTGCCAGGATCTATACCCGAAATTGTTACATTTATAAACGGTCAAACCGGTTGTTCCGCATAAACGAACAAGCCCCTGGACTACAGTCAATGTTTTATACACCATCAAATAACAGTACATATTTACAGTATGCTGATCAATATCGCAAATCTAGATTGTACCGAAGGAGGGTACGTAAAATTACAACAAAGCTGTTAACACCGTTTAAGTTATAGTTTAAAGATATCGTTTACAGAAATTCCGTCAACTATAAACTTGTCATGAAGGTTGAATCTATGTTATGTATGGGTCAAGTAAAGCAGGAGTCATGTTAACACTTGTTAAGTTGTTCAATGTCAATATTTGAATATGTAACAGATGCCATGTTAATTTTCGCCATTGAGAACGGTTGTCCTCATTGATTTCACTGATTTCGTCCATAGTCTAGCATTCAACAGACATCACGATTATGAAATTGAGTTTCTAGGTTATTGGACGTGACATTTTGATATGGCAGGCTATGACAATTGAAAACCTACTGTACACTATTTGAGACGCTGGATTTACTTACAAATATGATAAAATTCATGCAATAAGTTTCCAATATTTTTTACAGGTGAATGGAATATCAAGGTATTTATCAACGGAAGACTGGTGAATTCGTGTCCCATAGAAGTCAGTGACCCGTCTCAAGTCAAGGTCAGCGGCATCAAACAGGGCATTGTTAGTAGACCACAGACCTTTAACGGTAAGACATTTTAATTCCCCTAGAAAGACGATTGTACTATATATGATGTTGTTAGATGTATTACAGTCTTTTCTCTCGTTCTTTACGAACTGTGTTTTTGATTTTTTTTCTAAATCACGTTCAGTAGATTACGTACTTCCACGGTTGATAATACCACATGGACCTTTATTGGTGTAAATATATATTGACTGGTTGTCGTTTCCTGAAGGAGTTGTCTCCCTTTGTATCTTCATTTCGAGACCCTCTTTGTTAATATCCACTTAGTTTCGTACGTGAGGTAGTGGTCCTGGTTCAACCTTATAGTTATGTTTTACATTGAGGTTCAGAAGATACGGCCTGTTGAGTGCGATGCTCTGTATAATCTGTTTAGTTGTCCAGGATATCTTTTGTTGTGTATGACAATCTAAGGCTCGCATAGGTTGAACTTAAGTGATTTCCTGTATAATTATCACTAAAAAACGTAGTTAGGAAGCATTTAATAAACAATCATACGTTATCTTCCCTTGCGCGTTATCATCCGGCAGTCAGAAATGGGATTGGAAGGATATTGTTTCATGGACATAAACCTAAATTTTATAGGTTGACACGTTTTGTTTATTACAGTGGACTGTCGGAAGGCTGGATCCGGAGAGGTCGAGGTTCAAATCAACCACAAACGTGGAAGCGTACCCTGTTATATCTCCCAGACTGAACCCAACGTGTTCCAGGCTAAATATACGCCATTGTATCAGGGTGTTCACAGGATGAAGGTCAGCTTCAATTCCGCCGAAATCCGGGGTAAGGAATGTTACTGTACAAAATGTGAAATCAAAATCCTAATATGAATAGTTTTAGCTGGAGTAGAATTTCATGTAGACCTACATAGGATACCCAAACTAAACTTTGATAAAAAAAACACCTTGTTAAGCTTAAATCTATTATTAACTCATGGAAAAGAAGATCTCTTACACCTATTGGTAAAATACATGTCATAAAGTCATTAATGGTATCCCAATTTAATCACTTGTTTATTTCTTTACCAAATCCCAGTGACAAATTTCTTTATAAACTCAATTGTATCCTTTATGGATTTCTTTGGAATGGTAAGGTTGATAAAATAAAGAGAGATGTTGTTGTTAAAAATGATAGAGATGGAGGTCTTAAGATGGTACACTTATTGTCATTTATAGAATCTTTAAAATTAAGTTGGATAAGGAGGCTTCTCCAAAAACAAGGCAATTGGCAGGAGATATTAAAAACATATATCAATATTGATCTTCTCTTTAACTGTGATTATAAATATATATCTATATGCCAAAATACAAGCACAAATTTGTTCTGGAAAGATGTATTTAAAGCATGGAGTAGACTTTCTTATAAGGAAGATCTTGTAAGGGAAAAGGGACAATCGTTTTTAAAATTGCCTTTATGGTATAATAAAAGTTTAACTATAAATAAGAAGTGTGTATTTTATCCTGAATGGTATAGATGTGGAATTACTATTTTTAATGATTTAATAAAACAATCCCCCACACATACATTTTATACACATGATGAATTTAATAACAAATACAATATAAACACAAACTTTCTGCAGTATTATGGTATTCTGTCAGCTCTTAGAGGATATATTAATCAAAACAATATTGGGCATAATACCACTGTAGGCTTAGTGTATCCAATGATTCCCCTTAATTTGGATTTTTTTTTTACAAAAACACCAAATGAGCTAATGACTTTTATGTAATACTTTCTGAAAATAAGATTATTCCAACTGGTAGGAAGAAATGGGGAGAAATATTTGACATTAGGGACAACAAATGGGAGAATATATATTAAATTCCATTTCGCACAACTACTAATACAAAACTCCAGTGGCTCCAAGTAAGAATTCTCCATCATAATTTGACAAAAAATATATATCTATGCAAAGCTGGCCTCTCTAATAATCCTTTATGTGTTTTTTGTAATCTAGATAGGGAAACAATAATTCATACATGATGGGAGTGTGCCATTGTACAAAATTTCCTACACAGTTTTGAAACATAACTAGAAGCTTTAATTATCCCATTTTCTTTTAATAAGGAATCCTTCCTTTTCGGAATAGTGTCACAGTCAGGAATAGGCAACAGACTAGATAATGAAATTTTAATTATGATCAAACAACATATTTATAAAACAAGATGCCTTCAAAACACTTTGTCAGTAAATGCTTTAATTAACAGCATAAAAGACCATCATTCTGTACAAAAATATTTAGCATGTTGCAAAGGGGATAATTTTGTAAGAAAACTGGAAAGAGGATGGAAAAAATGAAACCACCTCCTGGAATTATAAGCCAAAATTAAATAATTTAATATCATCAAGTCAGCAGATACAATACATCTCCTCCCACAGTATAGTTCTCATTTTATATTTTGAAAATACACTGATGCCATACATGTAGCCAGCACGCACTAAGTTTTCACAGGGCCTTTTTTTGGCAGTTATGTCCCTTTTACCATACCTGTATTGAATCTTGCCTGAACTCCAAATTTCTTTTTTGTCCCTTTTTTGTGAATTTAAGTTATCTGAACTTATTAAAGTTAATCTCTTTTCTGATATAAATATATTTTGTCCTGAGTATTACCCTCATTTCTCAGCCACCTTTATATGGCTGTATTTACTTGCAGTTTAAAGCCTAAAGCACCTTACTTACAATTAATACAGAAGATTATCTTATAATCTTATTCTAAACATGAAGTTTGTTTAGTATTGAGCTGCAGTGCAAAAGCCAGTTTCTCCTTTTTTTCCTCTTTCTGTTGACTTTCTCCGTTTTGCATTGCTATTTTTTTCCCCTCTACTTCTTTTCTATTCTCTCTCTCTCTCCTTGTTCTCATAAAGGCAATATATGTGTACATGGTTACCATTACATGTACTTGTGTCTAATATATCAACTGATGTAAGTAAGAGTATATATGAGTCGTGTGAGGTCTGAATATATAATATGAATTGTTTGAATGTAACTATACCATATATTGCAAAAAAATCTTGATAAATAGAAAATTACAAAAAATAACTTACTAATAAAATCTCATTTTGTCAATGAGTATGAAAAACTTTGAAAATAAAAAGAATAGTTTT
Organism: Mizuhopecten yessoensis; assembly: GCF_002113885.1. Taxonomy (NCBI): domain Eukaryota; kingdom Metazoa; phylum Mollusca; class Bivalvia; order Pectinida; family Pectinidae; genus Mizuhopecten; species Mizuhopecten yessoensis. The sequence goes on along the minus strand of NW_018407171.1, from coordinate 356,517 downwards.
AGCGCCCTAAAGCTTACAATATTGTTACATTTTTTTCACAAAATGCATAAACGCGTTCAGTGTTATGTAATACCACATTCTCATTTTATATGTTCTCTCCTAAATTATTATCCAATAGGAATAATAACACAAATACAAAATCTTGTATTTCCCAGCGACATAGGCACTGACTGATATTTATTTACATATAATCATCAAAAAACAGCAACACAACAGTGTAAGTGTACATCTCACACACAATCATCACTCCTACCCTACTTATTTATAAATAACAACAACAAAAAATTCACGTGTGCACGGCTTTACCTGTGTCGCCTGAATGACACGTATATACACTATCTCAGCACGTGCGAACACCTGTAGCACGACTAGAGCCACCTATTGGCTACTCTCATACCAAAGAGAAAATAATTTCATCCTAATTCCTAAACCGTCAACCGGTTGAAATTATATTTATATGTTATATCTAAAAGTAATTTTCATGAACCTATTTAAAATTGTTTTGAGGAAACGGATGATAGTTAAACATTTCCTAACTGATCAATATATTGCGTCTTTGTTTGGCAGAAGCCGACTTTGTGATTGGGGAGGGCAGCGACGGGATGCATAGGAGGGCCGTATTCGAGACTGACATCACAGAAGACGAGGGTGGACTCACAAAGACAGTGAGGACCGCGTGTGAGTTACTTTACGGCTCCATCGTATCTAAGATGACGTCATGATTAATGTTCAAATTCTCCAAGATACTTTATCCGAAGAAATACTTTCATCAGTCCGTTATAAGTACTTTTTTGTAAATGGTTTTGGTGTGTAATAATCTATCTTATCTGCAAGATCTTACGAAACTAGTTTCAAACTAAGAGGAACATTTCCAAAAGTTAAGTCTGAGGCTCTTGTAGTAAAAGGTGACATTTTCTAAATAAAGAGAATAATAATAGCTATCACTATTTACAACTGAGCATAATCAAAATCGTCGATATTTGTCCGCGCAAGGATATTATTTTTCCAGTTTGATCACGATGATGACCATATTGACCCTCATATACATGTACAATGTTTCACTTGAATGTTTTAAGCTTTGACTGCCAGTGTACGCCATCGATCACGAGATTAATAGCAATCCGAACAATGGGTATATAATCAATTTCGAAACGTAAAGGCTCTAGGCGGGAGAAACAGGGACAGTACTTTCCAGAAAAGAAAAAGTTCAAACTATAACTATTGTTTCGAAAGTGAAATCCCGTACTGGGAAACTATGTATGTTTGTTGACATATGACACATGGTCAGATCTATGACTGAAAGGTCCAGAGAGAATAATCGTTGCAACAAGTCAACCGATCCCATGATCAGAACTGTACGGTACTGTATTGATAACGCTATGGTCACATTATAAGTACTGTTTGATCTTTTTGTACAGCTATAAAAGGGTAAATTGAACTAATTACAGGTGATTGGCAGATAGACTACGTCACCGGGGGACCAATTGAGGTCAACATGACAAACACAAGTGATGTCAAAGTATACAGCATGCAGGACGGCACTGTGTGTGCGACCCCTCATCTGATAGGTCAGTATTGATTACTCATCTGATAGGTCAGTATTGAGCAAGCTATAGGTCAGTATTGATCCCTCATCTGATATGTCTGTATTGATTACTCATCTGATAGGTCAGTATTGATTACTCATCTAATAGGTCAGTATTGATCCCTCATCTGATAGGTCAGTATTGATCCCTCATCTGATAGGTCAGTGTTGATCCTCCATCTGATAGGTCAGGATTGATTACTCATCTGATAGGTCAGTATCGATCCCTCATCTGATAGGTCAGTATTGATCCCTCATCTGATAGGTCAGTATCGATCCCTCATCTGATAGGTCAGGATTGATTACTCATCTGGTAGGTCAGTATCGATCCCTCATCTGTTAGGTAAGTATTGATATCTCATCTGATAGGTCAGTATTTAATTACTCATCTGATAGGTCAGTATTGATCCCTCATCTGATAGGTCAGTATCAATCCCTCATCTGATAGGTCAGGATTGATTACTCATCTGATAGGACAGTATCGATCCCTCATCTGATAGGTCAGTATTGATCCCTCATCTGATAGGTAAGTATTGATCCCTCATATGATAGGTCTGTATTGATCCATCATCTGAAAGGTCAGGATTGATCCATCATCTGATAGGTCAGTATTAATCGCCCATCTGATAAGGCAGTATTGATTCCTCATCAGATAGGTCAGTATTGATTACTCATCTGATAGGTCACTATTTAATTACTGATCTGATAGGTCAGTATTTAATTACGCATCTGATAGGTCAGTATTTATTACTCATCTGATAGGTCAGTATTCATCCCCCATCTGATAGGTCAGTATCGATCCCTCATATGATAGGTCTGTATTGATCCATCAGCTGAAAGGTCAGGATTGATCCATCATCTGATAGGTCACTATTTAATTACTGATCTGATAGGTCAGTGTTGATTCCTCATCTGATAGGTCAGTATTAATCCCCCATCTGATAAGTCAGTATTGATTCCTCATCTGATAGGTCAGTGTTGATTCCTCATCTGATAGGTCAGTATTGATTACTCATCTGATAGGTCAGTATTAATCCCCCATCTGATAGGTCAGTATTGATCCATCATCTGATAGGTCAGTATTGATTCCTCATCTGATAGGTCAGTATTAATCCCCCATCTGATAGGTCAGTATTGATCCATCATCTGATAGGTCAGTATTGATTCCTCATCTGATAGGTCAGTATTGATTCCTCATCTGATAGGTCAGTATTGATCCCCCATCTGATAGGTCAGTATTAATCCCCCATCTGATAGGTCAGTATTGATCCCTCATCTGATAGGTCAGTATTGATCCCTCATCTGATAGGTCAGTATTGATCCCTCATCTGATAGGTCAGTATTGATCCCCCATCTGATAGGTCAGTATTGATCCCCCATCTGATAGGTCAGTATTGATCCCCCATCTGATAGGTCAGTATTGATCCCCCATCTGATAGGTCAGTATTGATCCCCCATCTGATAGGTCAGTATTGATCCCCCATCTGATAGGTCAGTATTGATTCCTCATCTGATAGGTCAGTATTGATCCCTCATCTGATAGGTCAGTGTTGATCCCTCATCTGATAGGTCAGTATCGATCCCTCATCTGATAGGTCAGTATTGATTCCTCATCTGATAGATCAGTATTGATTACTCATCTGATATGTCAGTATTAATCCCCCATCTGATAGGTCAGTATTGATCCCTCATCTGATAGGTCAGTATTGATCCCTCATCTGATAGGTCAGTATTGATCCCTCATCTGATAGGTCAGTATTGATCCCTCATCTGATAGGTCAGTGTTGATCCCTCATCTGATAGGTCAGTATCGATCCCTCATCTGATAGGTCAGTATTGATTCCTCATCTGATAGATCAGTATTGATTACTCATCTGATATGTCAGTATTAACCCCCATCTGATAGGTCAGTATTGATTCCTCATCTGATAGGTCAGTATTGATCCCTCATCTGATAGGTCAGTATTAATCCCCCATCTGATAGGTCAGTATTGATTCCTCATCTGATAGGTCAGTATTGATCCCTCATCTGATAGGTCAGTATCGATCCCTCATCTGATAGGTCAGTATTAATCCCCCATCTGATAGGTCAGTATCGATCCCTCATCTGATAGGTCAGTATTGATTACTCATCTGATAGATCAGTGTTGATCTCTCATCTGATAGGTCAGTATTGATCCCTCATCTGATAGGTCAGTATTGATCCCCATGTTATAGGTCTGATAGGTAAGTATTGATCCCTCCTTTGATAGGTCAGTGTTGATCCCTCATCTGATAGGTCAGTATTGATCTCTCATCTGATAGGTCAGTATTGATCCCTCATCTGATAGGTCAGTATTGATCCCCATGTTATAGGTCTGATAGGTAAGTATTGATCCCTCCTTTGATAGGTCAGTGTTGATCCCTCATCTGATAGGTCAGTATTGATCTCTCATCTGATAGGTCAGTATTGATCCCTCATCTGATAGGTCAGTATTGATCCCCATGTTATAGGTCTGATAGGTAAGTATTGATCCCTCCTTTGATAGGTCAGTATTGATCCCCCATGTCATAGGTCAAACGAGATCCCCAATGCTATAAACTACACATCAACTACATATACTTACAACGAATCTTAAGTAATATTTTACGATTTAATTTAACAAATTAACCTTACATATCTGTTATAGTCAATTCATTGCATGTTTGTGTTGAAATACGACACAATTGATAATATGTAAAAATATCGTTCTTTGATCACTGTAATTTGTTTACATCATGAATATCAATATATAGTCACGGTTGTTAGTCCTATTAAGTTTACTTCCATAATTATTGTCCGAAATATCTATTCCAATTTAGCTGACTGTACCAACGCCCCAAATGGACGACTGGAGGCTGAGGTATTGCACAATGGCTTCAGATTCCCTGCTGAAATAAAGGAGGAAAAGCCCGATGTGTTTCGGATAGTGTTCCGACCACGTGGTCCGGGACTTTACAAAGTGTTCGTGGTGTATGACGGCGTCAGCGTCAAAGGTAGGTCGTTGTCTTAGATGGAAAACAAGGACAATATGAATCGAGTGGAAGTGGTTATTTCTATTACGTTTACATGTGTCTAAAATCAGAACTGTTAAATCGTTTTAAACAAGATACAGATGTAAAAGTGTCGTTAAATAAAAAAAAAAGCAGGACAAAAGAATCCGTTGTATTACTCATTGACAACGACTAAATAATTTGTTTCTTTGAGGGAATATTTTTTATTATCATTCACCAGTACATTTCGGTGCTTGAAACCAATTCTCATTTGTCTAATTGGCCAATGTGGTCCAGGCTATTCATCGTCACATTGAAAAGGGACGAAGGTTACGTTTCCACTAGGTGATCTGTGTAACGCTGTATGGGACTTAGTAGTAGACCGCTTGTACCGAAGTTCGTCTATTTGCTTCATTTCCGTCATAACTTACGTACATCATGTTGTGTCAGGGTCACCGTTCATACAGGAGATAGACGAGCTGACGTCACCCAAAGCCACAGGTGAAGGACTTTTAATGGGGATGAAAGATTCTCCAGCGAAATTTAATGTAGACGCCCGAGGATTTTCGGGGGATCTGTCTGTGATCATAACTGGTAAGTCATGTTAGGCAAAGGACAGTATCTTGATATATAAATATGAATGACTGTCTCTTCATTAGCATCATCAAATGATAGAACATCAACACATATATGTAAACCTCTACATTGGGGATTTCCTTCTAATTCTAACGACCTTTTCCCTCAGAGCGCCGTGCTTGGCAACGCCTCATTTTTGGCTTAATGTTGAATGTTTGACCAGGTGAGGAAGGCAGTGGGTTTTGTCCTCCGGCCGAAGTATACTAAAGGCCGTTAAAATGGTAGTTGTTATTCCGTGCTAAATGTTCAGCATTGAGGGAAATGTTAACAACTGGTTCACCCGTAGTCAGCCTTATATGACCGGGCGGAATGCTGTGCTGGGTGCCTTTGGCATGGTATTTTAGTGAGATGGCACTATAAAGTCGGCATCAGATCAGCGCTGTCACAAGGAGGAAATTATACCAATATACCCCGACTCCTGAACACAAACACACATTCACGCATATACAACATACATGAGGGCACGTCCATAAACCACGTAAGCTGCCGAAAGGACGTTAAGCAAAATAAAACCAAATCCAAACCAAGGCATATCTGGATACCAACATATATCTGTATACCAAAACATATATGTATATCAACACATATATGAATACCAACACATATCTGTATACCAACACATATCTGTAAGCCAACACATACATTTATCTGTATGCCAACACATATATGTATGCCAACACATATATGTTTACCGACACATATCTATACCAAAACATATCTGTATGCCAACACATATCTGTATACCAACACATATCTGTATGCCAACACATATCTGTATGCCAACACATACACCTGATAAAGGTACTACTTTGTTACAGGTCCTAACCACCCGGTACAGTGCACAACTACACCGGAAGAAGACGGAACACACACTGTTGTTTACTATCCGACAGATGTTGGTGTCCACCGCATTAACATCCGAATGGATGGCAGGGACATAGACAGTGAGTAGACTCTAATATGTCACCGCTAATAGGACATAGACAGTGAGTAGACTCTAATATGTCACCGCTAATGAACATAGACAGTGAGGAGACTCTAATATGTCACCGCTAATAGGACATAGACAGTGAATAGACTCTAATATGTCACCGGTAATAGGACATAGACAGTGAGTAGACTCTAATATGTCACCGCTGATAGGACATAGACAGTGAGTAGACTCTAATATGTCTCCGCTAATAGGACATAGACAGTGAGTAGACTCTAATATGTCACCGGTAATAGGACATAGACCATGAGTAGACTCTAATATGTCACCGCTAATAGGACATAGACAGTGAGTAGACTCTAATATGTCACCGCTAATAGGACATAGACAGTGAGTAGACTCTAATACGTCACCGCTAATAGGACATAGACAGTGAATAGACTCTAATACGTCACCGCTAATAGGAAATAGACAGTGAGTAGACTCTAATATGTCACCGCTAATAGGACATAGACAGTGAGTAGACTCTAATACGTCACCGCTAATAGGAAATGGACAGTGAGTAGACTCTAATATGTCACCGGTAATAGGACATAGACCATGAGTAGACTCTAATATGTCACCGCTAATAGGCCGATGTCAAAAAATAACCTGTCCTAAATTGGCAGTGATCCGTATGCTCCCTTAAAAGTACACTTTTTAGGAGGCTAATAGGAAATAGACAGTGAGTAGACTCTAATATGTCAGCGCTAATAGGACATAGACAGTGAGTAGACTCTGATACGTCACCGCTAATAGGACATAGACAGTGAGAAGACTCTAATATGTCACCGCTAATGAACATAGACAGTGAGTAGACTCTAATATGCCACCGCTAATAGGACATAGACAGTGAGTAGCCTCTAATATGTCACCGCTAATGAACATAGACAGTGAGTAGACTCTAATATGTCGCCGCTAATAGGACATAGACCGTAAGTAGACTCTAATATGTCACCGCTAATAGGACACAGACAGAGAGTAGACTCTAATATGTCACTGCTAATAGGACATAGACAGTGAGTAGACTCTCTAATATGTCAACGCTAATAGGACATAGACAGTGAGTAGACTCTATTATGTCACCGCTAATGAACATAGACAGTGAGTAGACTCTAATACGTCACGGCTAATAGGACATAGACAGTGAGTAGACTTTAATATGTCACCGCTAATAGGACATAGACAGTGAACAGACTCTAATATTTCACCGCTAATAGGACATAGACAGTGAGTGGACTCGAATATGTCACCGCTAATAGGACATAGACAGTGAATAGACTCCAATACGTCACCGCTAATAGGAAATAGACAGGGAGTAGACTCTAATATGTCACCGCTAATAGGCCGGTGTCAAAAAATAACCTGTCCTAAATTGACAGGTAGACTCTAATATGTCACCGCTAATAGGCCATAGACAGTGAGTAGACTCTAATATGTCACCCCTAATAGGACATAGACAGTGAGTAGACTCGAATACGTCACCGCTAATAGGACATAGACAGTGAACAGACTCTAATATGTCACCGCTAATAGGCCATAGACAGTGAGTAGACTCTAATATGTCGCCGCTAATAGGACATAGACCGTAAGTAGACTCTAATATGTCACCGCTAATAGGCCATAGACAGTGAGTAGACTCTAATATGTCACCCCTAATAGGACATAGACAGTGAGTAGACTCGAATATGTCACCGCTAATAGGACATAGACAGTGAGAAGACTCTAATATGTCACCGCTAATAGGACATAGGCAGTGAGTAGACTCTAATATGTCACCGCTCATAGGACATAGACAGTGAGTAGACTCTAATGTGTCCCCGCTAATAGGACATAGACAGTGAGTAGAATCTAATATGTCACCGCTAATGAACATAGACAGTGAGTAGACTCTAATATGCCACCGCTAATAGGACATAGACAGTGAGTAAACTCTAATATGTCACCGCTAATAGGACATAAACAGTGAGTAGACTCTAATATGTCACCGCTCATAGGACATAGACAGTGAGTAGACTCTAATATGTCACCGCTAATAGGCCGATGTCAAAAAATAACCTGTCCTAAATTGACAGTGATCCGTATGCTCCCTTAAAAGTACACTTTTTAGGAGATAAGCCCTGTGCCCTTTCATTGGTTTTAAGTTTTGCTGCGTGGAAAATTCAGTATCCATGACATGCATAAATTGGCAGCATTGATCGGAAGGATAATATATCCAGAACAGATAATTGTATTCTTATTGTATACTAGTATGCCCTGACGGAACCTAACTTCAATCTGTAATCATGTTCAAACTGGAATAGCACCTGTTGTTTATCAAATGGGAAGTCCCTTGCAGAATCATTAGTTTGCTTTCGTGTCTTCTCTCAAGAGGCTATTCTGAAAGCAAAAGTGATATGTTGCACAACTGTACAACTGGAATATTCTCCTTCATATAATTAGGTACTCCTGTAGCCCTTTACTGGCACACCTACCATTTATTCCATCCCTTGTCTATCGTGCGACCCTTTACTGGCACACCTACCATTTATTCCATCCCTGGTCTTTGGTGCGACCCTTTCGAATTTATTGTGTTGAATGGCTGGTAAGGCTATATTGCATTATTTCTGCAACGGTTATTACTCAGCTAAAGTACTAAAGGTAATAGGACAATCCCCTGTTCCACCTCTGGCCTGCATGCTTATCAACTAATACTGTTTTCAACGTTATGTTCTACCTTAACGATGTTAAGGATACGGTGAACTCGGGTGTCAATGTATCGGAAATGATGGATAGGTGGGAAACGTCTTGACGAAAGAGTAATATATTTAAGCATTGAACTGTTTTTGTATGGTATGTATGATCTATTTGAATGACACAGCTTTGCAAGCAGACAAATCATAATGCGCGATAAATACCATACAAAAACAGTTCAATACTTATATTTACGTTTTCTCTGCCTCTTATGTTCTTTTTTAACTTATAATTTATATTTAAACTTAAAAATGCCCGCCTTATCGACAGTCCACACAATTTCGTTCAATAATTTGAACATCGTATTGTCGCGTGCTGATTAGCAAAGAAATAAGTACTTTGAAATTTTAACATTGATTTAAGTTTATCAATAGAAATCTGAGCTGAAAATTAGATTTTAAATTGTTCCGATTTTTCCCGGGAACAATTTTCTGGCATGGATAAATAAATACAGTGAACACCGTGAATCCGACCTTGACCTCCACGAGGGAGTTATTTTTGGAAGTTAAAATTAGCAGAGAGAAAAGTTGGAATTTGTGAACAATCCAGGCGTAATTTTTTTATGTCGATTGCATGGCAATCTGATTACAGTCGGTAGTTTCTACCACATCCTCGTTATTTGACATGTCGTCAGAAACTGAGGAAACCGTGGCTGTGAGACGCGTGATACTGATACGTTTGAAGTGAGTGATCTTGCGACAGAGCACAGGGTTCGTTACAAATGTCTGAAATGTTCAGTTATGTGTGTGACTCATATCAGTAGGTCGGTAACATATGTGGCAGTAGGTCTATCGAATATGTGTATTTCAGACATTTGTAATGAACCCCTATTGATCAGTGCAGTGTAACAGACGATATTTCTGATAAATTGCATGATTGTTAAAAAATTGTTTCCATTGCCGGCATTGGTGATTTCAAACGATGTGCATTTGTGTACGATATTGCAGACATTGGTCTTGTTTTTGTTGTAATAAAAGTTTTTTTATATATATTTTCTTTTTTCTTTTAAACGTAAATTTACAATTACATTGTCAAGTCTCACAATGCCCAGCGATATTTCAACAGCCGTCATGTTTATTTACATTGGATAATGTAGTTCCGGTCAGTGTTGTATTAATACGCTAAGAATTGTGTCTCATGCTGCATGGTAATTAAAGTCCCATCAACGACACAGCTATATATAGTGACAATGCCATTCAAATGTAAATATGTGTTATCAACAACATTGGGCGACCTGTTAATTTAACTTTCATGTTGAACAGAGAGTCCCTTCAAACCGCGGATTGTGTGTCCGTCAAGAGTGCGCGTGTCGGGAGGATGGCGCCCCCTGGTGGACGACAGAGAACGCATACCTTTAATCGTCAACAAGGAGAAACAGATACCGTTTGACGCTAGCGAAGCTGGTCCAGGGGAGTTAACTGCAGATATACACGGTCCGAGCTTCAAGGTTCCAACCGCCGTAGATTCAAGAGGATCTGGAAAACATATTCTTGTTTTTACTCCGAAGGAAGAAGGTATTTACTTCTTTTGCTGAGTGATGAAAACAATCAAATATTACGCATTAATACCATGGTATGATCACATCACAATCTGACTTTCTCAAAGACTTGGGTTTTAAATATATGCTTCGTTACTTCGTATTACTAAGGATTACTATAAAGTCCATTTAGTTCACTTTTTTGAGGATTTTATTTTCATTGAAGAACATATTTCTTTTGGAACATAAATTAATGCTTTATTCACGATACATTATAAAAATTAAATTAAGATTGATAAGCAACTTCTATACCTCGAACAAATTGAGTATATGATTTCTGACATGTGACAGGCAAACATTACATAGACGTGCGGTGGTGTGGCCTTGCCCTGCCAAACACCCCCTACCTAGGGTTTGCCACGCGCCAGCCAGAGGGCGTCGTAGACGAACAGCCTTCATTCCAGTCCATCATCGTACTCAACAATCCGGATGGGACCAGGTAAATAATAATATCCTTTCGTGTCGATGTTCTTCTTCTTTTCTTCTTATATATACGGAGGCTCCATCAATGCTTACGATTGTGCCATCGTTACCTGTGCACAGAGGCGTGAATGAGGGATTATTTACAGTGATTAGTGTTTTGGATTTTTTTGTGTAGGGTAAAAGATTAAAGATAAAAGCTGGCGAGTGTGCCGGAGTATGTACTAGCGTGTGAGGGCTTCAAGGGCTGCATAGGTTACGTGTGCCTTGAAGTCCTCAAGTGTTGTGCGTTGTGCCTTGAAGTCCTTAAGTGTTGTGCATTGTACTGCTGCTGTGGGAAGGCGATTCCATTGTGTTATTGTGTGTGGGAGGAATGAATATTTGTAGGTGACCTTTGAAGCAGATGTGTGTTTGTATGCGTAAGGTTGTGCGTGTCTGGTTCGAGGATCTACGGGGGTGATGCTGGGTTTATTGCAACGAGAAGGTGTACTATCTCGGGACTATAAAATGCCAGATATCATACTAAACCAATTGAATGTAAGGAAGGTAGATCGGCGCGTGTTCGTCAATAGTACTAGGTTGGTAAGTTGATGTGTTCTATGGTTCAGCAGTGACAGCGACTCGTCCAACAATAACGATCCCCGAAAGAGGAAAAGACGTGCTGTCCGGAAGATTCCGAGCTACACTAGTTCCGACTCTAATCGGAAACCCCCGAGGATAACTGTATTACGTCACAGATCGGACGTTGGCTACCCTCCAAACCCTCGCCTCCATATCCTAAAACACCAACGTAAGTATGAATAAGTCATGTCAATAGTATTAGCGTCCATATGATTTACGAATACAATAAAAGTAAGACTGGCTTGGCTACGATGCCATTTTATGATACGGTAAAACAAAGTAAAATAAAATGAAGCGATGCCTTTATCCCTATGGTACCTTGGGTCAGCTTGATTAAAAGTAGCGGAACATGATCTTATAGGATTTAATAGGATATTAGTGGACGCAGGCATTGTTGCCGCTATATCCACATGAATATAATTTGAAATACACTGTGGTAAACATAAAAAAAGTCTTTATATTAAACGCTGTAGGATCATACTTCAACTCAAGATCTTTCCTCAAATTAAAATACGTTACGAGATTAAATATCATCTTGTGGGAGACTATTCCAGATATCAATTATTCTATGAGTAAAATAATGTTATCTAATATCTAAATGACAGTGTTGTTTTATTTTTTACTGTGTCCACGAGTTTTTCCTTTAGCGACGAGATCAAACAAGCCCTTCACCAAATTTGGATCATAAACTTAATTATGTTTATCATGTCTCCGCGCAAGCGCCTGTATGTTAAGGTTGGAAGCTTCAAACGGCATAGCCTCTCGCTTTAGCTAACAGTCTTAAATCCGGGTAGAAATTTTATAGATCTTCTTTGAACGTTCTCTATCCTTTCGATGATGTCATGTCCGATGATGAAATTTGACAGATCAAGGGCACCTGGTCAAGATCAAGGCCACTATTGCTATTTATAGAAAATCATTTACCAATTTAGTCATCAGTCTACAACTGATTTTGCTGATGGAATTTGGTGGGAAATGTACCACGGATAAGTTGCTATTCATAGATTTTTTCTCTCGATATTTCGCTATTTATTTACTTGATGCATACTATTGTAAGATTACCTTGAATGCGTACATATTTCAGGTTGTGAAGACCAAAGTCGTTGTTATAACTCATAGAACATTATTAAACACTGAAAATAATTTCACAGGACGGCGGAGTCGTTCATGTTTTACAAACATTATCTAGTTTGATGACGAACCATTGCTTTGTTTTTAACATCCTTGCAACAGCCAGGGTCATAGACAGGTGCCTAAAGAGACAACAGCCAGGGTCATAGACAGGTGCCTAATCACCACACAATTACTGTAAGATAATCTTGTTTTACAGCCAGCCTACGGTCCAGTACGACGGTGACCGACGACGAGTCCGGAGTAGGGGGTCCCCGGATATCAGCAGTGTACGTCCCCACAAGTCCGAGTATGAGCTCGCGCTCTTCCCGTCCTCCCTCCTACAAAGTTGACAATGGCCCTAAGTTTCCATACATGTCTCCTAAAGTGGTGCTGACGGGTCCGGGACTGAAAGAAGCCTGGGTAGGAAAGCCCACTGTGTTCTACATCGACGGCACGAATGCTCCGAAAGGTGAGTGTAACTGTTAGGTATTCTATGGATAAAACTGAAACCTGTCGGAGTGAACGGTTATATGATTTAGGCTATCAAGTCCCTGTATGATGACGAAAATGCTGTATTAAAGTAAAGGATCGTCTCACTGATTGGTTCAGCGTCGGAAGGGGATTAAAACAGGGCTGTTTGGCTTCACCAATACCTTTTTCTATATTCATCAATGATCTTATAAAAGAACTTCGTGATATAGACAGTGGAATGAATGTTGATGATTTTAATATTTCTTCGCTCTTCTATGCTGACGATATTGTACTCCTCGCTTCAACTCCGGATAAACTGCAGCGTCAAATTGATTATGTTCGATCATGGTGTAAAAAAATGAAATCATTGGTGAACCACAGTAAGTCGAACATGATTCACTTCCGTCATTCTTCTGTACCTTTAACCAACGCTAGCTTCTCTTTGGACAACACTCCGATCGTCATCAAAGATAAATATAAATACCTTGGGATCTGGTTTGATCAACATCTTACATGGAATTTTGCTGTGCAGGAATTAGCGAAATCAGCCAGTCGTGCACTTGGAGTTTTAATTAGTAAATTTATCGCCAGTGGCGGAATGTCATACTCCGTATATACCAGTCTTTTTGAGTCATTAGTACAACCAATTATGTTATACGGCTCTTGTATTTGGGGTAAAGCGGAACAACGCTTAATCAACAACATTCAAAACCGAGCAATGAAAGCGTTTCTTGGAGTGAATAAATATACTTCCAATACTGGTGTCCTTGGAGATTTTGGATGGTCATCTTGTCGGGCAAAACAACACAAAGAAGTTTTTAGACTTTGCTATAGACTAAAAAAATGTGGATACAGATAGGCTTCTACATAAGGTGTATATCTGGTCATCTAGGAGAAGGAACTCGTGGGAAGGGCGTGTCCGCAATTTAGGAAACCAACTTAAGGTATCAAATATACTTAACACTCACGTATCTGTTAAAACCAAACTACGTACAATTACCGGTTACATTAACAGGAATGACGAAACTTTTTGGTTCTCGTAATTATGAGCGACACAATTTCAAGCAGTAAACTAAGACCATACAGAAGATATAAAAAGGACAAGTTGACGGAACATTATATAACGTCACTTATACCACGTCACTATCGGAGCCTAATCGCTAAACTCAGACTCGGTTGTCTCCCCTTAATGTTGGAAACTGGACGCTACAGTAACTTGCCAGTAGAGCAAATGAAATGCCCTTTCTGCTTAAATATAGTGGAATATGAGTCGCATTTCCTTTGTGACTGTCCTGTGTATATTGATAGGATAGGATAGGATCGATTCAAAAACGCAATGAACTCCTTTATTTATTATAATGAACTTACTTCAACTGAAAAGTTGTTTTGTTTATTGCAGGATAATGCGCTTCAATTTTCACTTTCTAAAACAATTCATTTTATGATGGGACGGAGGCGGTCGCTTTTAAATGTGTTAATATACAATTGTAAATTATAATGTATCGCAATATTGATTTAGCTGTAATGTAATGTGATGAAGAAAGGTATGTGATTCTATCAGGGTTTTTTTACATGTAATACACTATGAGGATATATTTTATACATATATGCTAGGTCTTCAGTTTCATTTTACACATGATGTACATACAAATAGTTACAAGTGTCTCATAAGCCGATATCGTCCGGGCATCTTTTATAAACTCGCTGTATATGATATTTTATGAATGATTGTTTGTGAATTTAATGATGCGTGACACTATAATAAAACATTGATTGATTGGTATTATGGTGTGTCATGGATGTCATTATTGCTTATTTCAGTGTGTGATATCAATATGATATGGTGACGTTTCACGTTCTTATCTTCAGGTACTCCCGATGTACTCCTAAGCAGCGTCAACCATGAAATACATGTCGATGCCCGTCCTACCGGACCCCAGTACTACACTTGCTTTTACACACCACAGGTAATGCACGTGTGTATCCACCATATGGAATCTGTGTATTTTAAACACCACACGCAATACAAATGTTCGATACACCATGGTAAAAAATACTAGACATTCGACGTCTTCCTACTACCCGAGTCAATACAAATGTTATATACACCAAGGTAAAACATACAAGACATTCGACGTCTTCCTACTACCCAAGTCAATACAAATGTTATATACACCAAGGTAAAACATACTAGACATTCGACGTCTTCCTACTACCCAAGTCAATACAAATGTTATATACACCAAGGTAAAACATACTAGACATTCGACGTCTTCCTACTACCCGAGTCAATACAAATGTTATATACACCAAGGTAAAACATACTAGACATTCGACGTCTTCCTACTACCCGAGTCAATACAAATGTTCTATACACCAAGGTAAAACATACTAGACATTCGACGTCTTCCTACTACCCGAGTCAATACAAATGTTCTATACACCAAGGTAAAACATACTAGACATTCGACGTCTTCCTACTACCCGAGTCAATACAAATGTTCTATACACCAAGGTAAAACATACTAGACATTCGACGTCTTCCTACTACCCGAGTCAATACAAATGTTCTATACACCAAGGTAAAACATACTAGACATTCGACGTCTTCCTACTACCCGAGTCAATACAAATGTTCTATACACCAAGGTAAAACATACTAGACATTCGACGTCTTCCTACTACCCGAGTCAATACAAATGTTCTATACACCAAGGTAAAACATACTAGACATTCGACGTCTTCCTACTACCCGAGTCAATACAAATGTTCTATACACCAAGGTAAAACATACTAGACATTCGACGTCTTCCTACTACCCGAGTCAATACAAATGTTCTATACACCAAGGTAAAACATACTAGACATTCGACGTCTTCCTACTACCCGAGTCAATACAAATGTTCTATACACCAAGGTAAAACATACTAGACATTCGACGTCTTCCTACTACCCGAGTCAATACAAATGTTCTATACACCAAGGTAAAACATACTAGACATTCGACGTCTTCCTACTACCCGAGTCAATACAAATGTTCTATACACCAAGGTAAAACATACTAGACATTCGACGTCTTCCTACTACCCGAGTCAATACAAATGTTCTATACACCAAGGTAAAACATACTAGACATTCGACGTCTTCCTACTACCCGAGTCAATACAAATGTTCTATACACCAAGGTAAAACATACTAGACATTCGACGTCTTCCTACTACCCGAGTCAATACAAATGTTCTATACACCAAGGTAAAACATACTAGACATTCGACGTCTTCCTACTACCCGAGTCAATACAAATGTTCTATACACCAAGGTAAAACATACTAGACATTCGACGTCTTCCTACTACCCGAGTCAATACAAATGTTCTATACACCAAGGTAAAACATACTAGACATTCGACGTCTTCCTACTACCCGAGTCAATACAAATGTTCTATACACCAAGGTAAAACATACTAGACATTCGACGTCTTCCTACTACCCGAGTCAATACAAATGTTCTATACACCAAGGTAAAACATACTAGACATTCGACGTCTTCCTACTACCCGAGTCAATACAAATGTTCTATACACCAAGGTAAAACATACTAGACATTCGACGTCTTCCTACTACCCGAGTCAATACAAATGTTCTATACACCAAGGTAAAACATACTAGACATTCGACGTCTTCCTACTACCCGAGTCAATACAAATGTTCTATACACCAAGGTAAAACATACTAGACATTCGACGTCTTCCTACTACCCGAGTCAATACAAATGTTCTATACACCAAGGTAAAACATACTAGACATTCGACGTCTTCCTACTACCCGAGTCAATACAAATGTTCTATACACCAAGGTAAAACATACTAGACATTCGACGTCTTCCTACTACCCGAGTCAATACAAATGTTCTATACACCAAGGTAAAACATACTAGACATTCGACGTCTTCCTACTACCCGAGTCAATACAAATGTTCTATACACCAAGGTAAAACATACTAGACATTCGACGTCTTCCTACTACCCGAGTCAATACAAATGTTCTATACACCAAGGTAAAACATACTAGACATTCGACGTCTTCCTACTACCCGAGTCAATACAAATGTTCTATACACCAAGGTAAAACATACTAGACATTCGACGTCTTCCTACTACCCGAGTCAATACAAATGTTCTATACACCAAGGTAAAACATACTAGACATTCGACGTCTTCCTACTACCCGAGTCAATACAAATGTTCTATACACCAAGGTAAAACATACTAGACATTCGACGTCTTCCTACTACCCGAGTCAATACAAATGTTCTATACACCAAGGTAAAACATACTAGACATTCGACGTCTTCCTACTACCCGAGTCAATACAAATGTTCTATACACCAAGGTAAAACATACTAGACATTCGACGTCTTCCTACTACCCGAGTCAATACAAATGTTCTATACACCAAGGTAAAACATACTAGACATTCGACGTCTTCCTACTACCCGAGTCAATACAAATGTTCTATACACCAAGGTAAAACATACTAGACATTCGACGTCTTCCTACTACCCGAGTCAATACAAATGTTCTATACACCAAGGTAAAACATACTAGACATTCGACGTCTTCCTACTACCCGAGTCAATACAAATGTTCTATACACCAAGGTAAAACATACTAGACATTCGACGTCTTCCTACTACCCGAGTCAATACAAATGTTCTATACACCAAGGTAAAACATACTAGACATTCGACGTCTTCCTACTACCCGAGTCAATACAAATGTTCTATACACCAAGGTAAAACATACTAGACATTCGACGTCTTCCTACTACCCGAGTCAATACAAATGTTCTATACACCAAGGTAAAACATACTAGACATTCGACGTCTTCCTACTACCCGAGTCAATACAAATGTTCTATACACCAAGGTAAAACATACTAGACATTCGACGTCTTCCTACTACCCGAGTCAATACAAATGTTCTATACACCAAGGTAAAACATACTAGACATTCGACGTCTTCCTACTACCCGAGTCAATACAAATGTTCTATACACCAAGGTAAAACATACTAGACATTCGACGTCTTCCTACTACCCGAGTCAATACAAATGTTCTATACACCAAGGTAAAACATACTAGACATTCGACGTCTTCCTACTACCCGAGTCAATACAAATGTTCTATACACCAAGGTAAAACATACTAGACATTCGACGTCTTCCTACTACCCGAGTCAATACAAATGTTCTATACACCAAGGTAAAACATACTAGACATTCGACGTCTTCCTACTACCCGAGTCAATACAAATGTTCTATACACCAAGGTAAAACATACTAGACATTCGACGTCTTCCTACTACCCGAGTCAATACAAATGTTCTATACACCAAGGTAAAACATACTAGACATTCGACGTCTTCCTACTACCCGAGTCAATACAAATGTTCTATACACCAAGGTAAAACATACTAGACATTCGACGTCTTCCTACTACCCGAGTCAATACAAATGTTCTATACACCAAGGTAAAACATACTAGACATTCGACGTCTTCCTACTACCCGAGTCAATACAAATGTTCTATACACCAAGGTAAAACATACTAGACATTCGACGTCTTCCTACTACCCGAGTCAATACAAATGTTCTATACACCAAGGTAAAACATACTAGACATTCGACGTCTTCCTACTACCCGAGTCAATACAAATGTTCTATACACCAAGGTAAAACATACTAGACATTCGACGTCTTCCTACTACCCGAGTCAATACAAATGTTCTATACACCAAGGTAAAACATACTAGACATTCGACGTCTTCCTACTACCCGAGTCAATACAAATGTTCTATACACCAAGGTAAAACATACTAGACATTCGACGTCTTCCTACTACCCGAGTCAATATATGTGCTCCGTAGCAATTCGTCTTTCTTAACCGATAAAACATAAAACATACCATTTACTGATGTAACATTAGGAAAGATAAACAAAGATTTATACAATTATCGAATGTTTTATTTTGTTTGATACAGGAACCAGGCGCCTACCTTCTAAATATAAGTTGGAATAAACATCCTCTGAAATGCTGTCCACTAAAAGTGAATGTCCACCGGACGCCGGAACACAGGCCTCCCAGTATCCGTACCAGTGTGACAGAGAGTGTCCACATAAACAAGGAACCCCCGCAAATAGACCCTATTAGTATCCGAGAAGGAGTAGTAGGGAGGCCTATCGTCGTCAGCATCGACACCACCAAACTAGAACCGGGTAAGTAGACCCCTAACTAGGGTCGGTTACGAAGACACCCAAATTGGAGCCGGGTATATAGACTCAGAACTACAGCCGGATACGTAGAACCCTTTAATTTCTAGAGCCGGATACGTAGAACCTTTTAATTACTAGAGCCGGATACGTAGAACCTTTAATTACTAGAGCCGGATACGTAGAACCTTTAATTACTAGAGCCGGATACGTAGACACATTTAATTACTAGAGCCGGATACGTAGACACCTTTAATTACTAGAGCCGCATACGTAGAACCCTTTAATTACTAGATCCGGATACGTAGAACCCTTTAATTGCTAGAGCCGGATACGTAGACACCTTAAATTACTAGAGCCGGATACGTAGACCCCTTTAATTACTAGAGCCAGATACGTAGAACCCTTTAATTACTAGAGACGGATACGTAGAACCCTTTAATTACTACAGCCGGATACGTAGAACCCCTTAATTTCTAGAGCCGGATACGTAGACACCTTCAATTACTAGAGCCGGATACCTAGAACCCTTTCATTACTAGAGCCGGATACGTAGACCCCTTTAATTTCTAGAGCCGGATACGTAGACACCTTCAATTACTAGAGCCGGATACGTAGACCCCTTTAATTTCTAGAGCCGGATACGTAGACACCTTTAATTAGTAGAGCCGGATACGTAGGACCCTTTAATTACTAGAGCCGGACACGTAGACACCTTTAATTGCTAGAGCCGGATACGTAGACACCTTCAATTACTAGAGCCGGATACGTAGAACCTGTTAATTACTAGAGCCGGATACGTAGACTCATTTAATTACTAGAGCCGGATACGTAGACTCATTTAATTACTAGAGCCGGATACGGAGAACCCTTTAATTACTAGAGCCGGATACGTAGAACCCTTTAATTTCTAGAGCCGGATACGAAGACACCATACTAGAGCCGAGTACGTACAAGATATAGAATAAAAACTAGAGCCTGGTACGTAGACTTGAAGTTAGAAACAGGTGTGTAGACTCAAATCTAGAGCCGGTCTTGTAGACTTAAATATAAAGACTGGTACGTAGATTCAAAACAAAAGCCGAATATGTAGACTCAAAGCTAGAGACGGGTGTGTAGACACCAAACTAGAACGGGGCACGTAGACTCAAAGCTAGAGACGGGTGTGTAGACCCCAAACTAGAACGGGGCACGTAGACTCAAAGCTAGAGACGGGTGTCTAGACCCAGGAATAGAAGCGGGTACGTAAACTCAAAGCTAGAGACGGGTGTGTCGATTCAGGAATAGAAGCGGGTACGTAGACTCAAAGGTAGAGATGGGTGTGTCGACTCAGGAATAGAAGCGGGTACGTAGACTAAAAGCTAGAAATGGGTGTGTAGACTCAGGAATAGAAGCGGGTACGTAGACTCAAAGCTAGAGACGGGTGTGTAGACTCGGGAATAGAAGCGGGTACGTAGACTCAAAGGTAGAGATGGGGGTGTCGACTCAGGAATAGAAGCGGGTACGTAGACTAAAAGCTAGAAATGAGTGTGTAGACTCAGGAATAGAAGCGGGTACGTAGACTCAAAGCTAGAGACGGGTGTGTAGACACCAAACTAGAGCGGGGTACGTAGACTCAAAGCTAGAGACGGGTGTCTAGACTCAGGAATAGAAGCGGGTACGTAGACTTAAAGCTAGAGACGGATGTGTAAACTGAAAACTAAAGCCGAATATGTAGACCCAAAACTACAGACGGGTACGTAGACTTGGGTACAGAAGCGGATAATAAAACACCAAACTAGATTGTGATATGTAGATACTTAACTAAAGACAGGTATGCAGATATAAATCTAAATACGGGTATGTATGCGCCGTACTAAATACTGTATTATAGACCCCAATATAAACACAAACGTGTTTACGCCAAACTATCCACGGGTATGTTGAAACCAAATACAACGTTTGCTTGTAGGCATGTAGACACCATTCTATACAGGAGTACAAAACATCAAACACCACATCAATGTTTAGACGCTTAATTTAACATATAAACACCAAACTGAAGTATTTACTAATTGAGGCTGAACACGTTGAAATTTAACTGCTTTGTTAAACTAAATAGTTCTTGTCTATCATTGTTTTTTATACTCTTGCTGAAAAGAGCTCATCTCGTTATCTATCATAATCTTATATTTACCGGGGATGATGTACAACATCCAGTACCTTATTGTTGATGTCTTTCATAAAGGAAAAACAATGTATAATGCTTTTACTTAAGTTCACGCTGAGTCGCTGGCTTCTCTGCTTATGATTAATGTTGTGAATCCCTGTAATTAATTAACATTGATTGTGCGGTTTTTATTTTACATTTTTCTCGACAGAAAGTTGTAAGTATATCCCGTGATAATCGAGGCTATATGTATTGTTGATGACCTCGCATGACTCAGTATTTATATATACGTGTTGTACCAACGCATGCATTGTACAACTCTCCCACGCCCCCTTATATATGTATATCCATGTAAGTGTTGATTGTTTCTGTGTCACGCCGATCCTTATACTCCCATTGTGTCGAGGAACCTGGTCAATGTGCATGGAAACTATTAGTCAGGATATTTTAGAAATAACTATTTCAATAGTGTCGATTTTGTTTTCGCCAAATAGGCTCCCGATTAAACCAGTTTATTGAATGTATTGTAAGTGCCGGTTGTATGATTGTAGCAGATATGTTTTACCAATATGAATTAATGTAGAAAGTATTTAGCCGGTTCCCCACCATTATTTTCGATTAGCTTTGGATGAAACAGGAATGCTTACAATAATTGAAGGGTAATTTTATATGTATATAATAATGGATAGGAGTATGACAATCTATTTTGGTGGTACTATGTATGACATTTATATCGGTAGGTGTGGTATGAATTGTGTACTGGTGGTACTATGTATGACATTTATATCAATAAGTGTGGTATGAATTGTGTACTGGTGGTACTATGTATGACAATTATATCGATAGGTGTGGTATGAATTGTGTACTGGTGGTACTATGTATGACATTTATATCGGTAGGTGTGGTATGAATTGTGTACTGGGGGTACTATGTATGACATTTATATCGATAGGTGTTGTATGAATTGTGTACTGGTGGTACTATGTATGACAATTATATCGATAGGTGGGGTATGAATTGTGTACTGGTGGTACTATGTATGACATTTATATCGGTAGGTGTGGTATGAATTGTGTAATGGTGGTACTATGTATGACATTTATATCGATAGGTGTGGTATGAATTGTGTAATGGTGGTACTATGTATGACATTTATATCGATAGGTGATTTATGTATTGTGTACTGGTGGTACTATATATGACATTTATATCGATAGGTGTGGTATGAATTGAGTACTGGTGGTACTATGTATGACATTTATTGGTATGAATTGTGTACTGGTGGTACTATATATGACATTTATATCGATAGATGTGGTATGAATTGTGTACTGGTGGTAATATGTATGACATTTATATCGATAGGTGATGTATGTATTGTGTACTGGTGGTACTATGTATGACATTTATATCGATAGGTGTGGTATGAATTGTGTAGTGGTGGTACTATATATGACATTTATATCGATAGATGTGGTATGAATTGTGTACTGGTGGTACTATGTATGACATTAATATCGATAGGTGTTGTATGAATTGTGTACTGGTGGTACTATATGTATGACATTTATATCGATAGGTGATTTATGTATTGTGTACTGGTGGTACTATATGTATGACATTTATATCGATAGGTGATTTATGTATTGTGTACTGGTGGTACTATATATGACATTGATATCGATAGGTGTGGTATGAATTGTGTACTGGTGGTACTATGTATGACATTAATATCGATAGGTGTTGTATGAATTGTGTACTGGTGGTACTATATGTATGACATTTATATCGATAGGTGTGGCATGAATTGTGTATTGGTGGTACTATGCATGACATTTATATCGTTAGGTGTGGTATGAATTGTGTACTGGTGGTACTATGTATGACATTTATATCGATACGTGTGGCATGAATTGTGTATTGGTGGTACTATGCATGACATTTACATCGATAGGTGTGGTATGAATTGTGTACTGGTGGCACTATATGGATGACATTTATATCGATAGGTGTGGTATGAATTGTATACTGGGGGTACTATGTATGACATTTATATCGATAGGTGTGGTATGAATTGTGTTCTGGTAGTACTATGTATGACATTTATATCGATAGGTGTGGTATGAATTGTGTACTGGTGGCACTATATGGATGACATTTATATCGATAGGTGTGGGATGAATTGTGTACTGGGGGTACTATGTATGACATTTATATCGATAAGTGTGGTATGAATTGTGTACTGGTGGCACTATATGGATGACATTTATATCGATAGGTGTGGTGTGAATTGTGTACTGGTGGTACTATGTATGACATGTATATCGATAGGTGTGGTATGAATTCTGTACTGGTGGTACTATCTATGACATTTATATCGATAGGTGTGGTATAAATTGTGTACTGGTGGTACTATGTATGACATTTATTTCGATAGCTGTGGTATGAATTGTGTACTGGTGGTACTATGTATGACATTTATTTCGATAGGTGTGGTATGAATTGTGTACTGGTGGTATGCTATTTATACTACAATTGTACTAACAAAATTAGCTGTTACAGTTTGCATGGTGATAACATTTTGAAGAGATGTTTTTCTTACCATAGTAAATATTGGAATGCCTTTATAAAGTAGTTTTTCGTAAGACCTTTCCTTAGAGATAATCCAGTTATAATATTTCTTTTTAGATTTAGAGATTCATAATTATGTCCCAACATGAACAGTAGCGAATTATCTAGTGTCTACTAGTGTAAGATGTTAAATTTAAGAAATTATTCAACTTCAGACACCTATTATTGGAATGCCTTTTTCCTATTTCCAACACTATAAGCTTTCATGTCAGGTAAGAGTAAGTTATTTATGATTTCCCCTATTGATATATGTCTATAGTTTGTTTACACATGTGAGTTCAGAGCGAACAGTTTGATTGTTAAATGCTATTCCAAGGTAAATGCGGGGTTTTTTCTCACACATGTGAGTTTAGAGTAAACAGTTTGACTTGCTCGGGTGTGTTGAAGCTGAACCTTTTTAATATTTCACAAACGTGAGTTGAGTGTGAAAGGCTTGATTGTATCACACAGGTGAGCTAAGAATGAAGCATCTGTCCTACACAGGTGAGTTAAGAATAAAACGTAAGTCTTACACAGGTGAGCTAAGTTTGAAATATTTGTCTTATACAGGTGAGCTAAGAATGAAGTATTTGTCTTACTCAGGTGAGCTAAGAATGAAGTATTTGTCTTACACAGGTGAGCTAAGTATGAAGTATTTGTCTTACACAGGTGAGCTAAGTATGAAGTATTTGTCTTACACAGGTGAACTTAGAGTGAACTGTACTGGACCTAACAGCGAGATAGTGCCGGTCGTGTCCACACCAAATAGTGACGGCACACTGACAGTCCAGCTCCGGCCAGTGGGACCAGGCAGACATATACTCAACGTCCGTCTCAACGATAAACACATATTTGGTCAGTTCGACATATCGATGAGTATATATTCGGTCAGTTCGACATAGAGATGATTACATATTTGGTCAGTTCGACATAGAGATAAATATGTATTCGGTCCGTTTGACATAGTGATAAAAACATATTCGGTCAGTTCGACATAGTGATGAGTATATATTCGGTCAGTTCGACATAGTGATGAGTATATATTCGGTCAGTTTGACATAGAGATACATATGTATTCGGTCAGTTTGACATAGAGATAAATATGTATTCGGTCAGTTCGACATAAGAGATAAGTATGTATTCGGTCAGTTTGAAATAGTGATGAGTATATATTCGGTCCGTTTGACATCGAGATAAATATGTATTCGGTCAGTTTGACATAGAGATAAATATGTATTCGGTCAGTTCGACACAGAGATAAATATGTATTCGGTCAGTTTGACATAGAGATAAATATGTATTCGGTCCGTTTGACATAGAGATAAATATGTATTCGGTCAGTTTAACATAGAGATAAATATGTATTCGGTCCGTGTGACATAGAGATAAATATGTGGTCGGTCAGTTTGACATAGAGATAAATATGTATTCGGTCCGTTTGACATCGAGATAAATATGTATTCGGTCAGTTTAACAGAGAGATAAATATGTATTCGGTCCGTTTGACATCGAGATAAATATGTATTCGGTCAGTTTAACATAGAGATAAATATGTATTCGGTCAGTTTAACAGAGAGATAAATATGTATTCGGTCCGTTTGACATCGAGATAAATATGTATTCGGTCCGTTTGACATCGAGATAAATATGTATTCGGTCCGTTTGACATCGAGATAAATATGTATTCGGTCAGTTTAACAGAGAGATAAATATGTATTCGGTCAGTTTAACATAGAGATAAATATGTATTCGGTCCGTTTAACATAGAGATGAATTTCGTTTCGGTCAGTTTGATATGTATTCTGTCCGTTTGACTTACAGATGTATACTAATTCGGTCAGTTTGAATCGTCGATAAATAAATGTGTTCCCTTCATCTCCACATTATACACATACATGTATGTATCGCGTTCGACTTGACAATGGACCCACATTTGGTTATGTTCAACCTTATGAAGTATATTCGGTGAGTTTGGCTTAAAGCAAATATTCGGTTATTTTGGCTCAAAACATGTTTTCGACTTGTTCGACTCATTGATAAACATATTCGGCTAGGTCGACCCGACGATAATACCATTCGATCAGTTAAACACATACATATAGACTATTTTACACTGTTTTCCATAGGGTATTTCTAAATTGATGAGTATGCAGTGAAAATAGCTGCTGAAAAATAAATTGCACTGTTTCCATTATTCGGTCTGAAGAGACTATATTGCATATTCTGTTTGTTTTACCCAAAGTTAAGTACATATCTAAATAACGACTGTGTGATTCAGCGATAAATATATATCTAACTGCTCCTTTCAAATGAGAAAAATATAATGGCGGTCTTACTGAATGAAAAACCCATATTCCGTTAGCCCTACACAATTATTAAATGAATACTTATATGCTGAACTCCAACGCAAATTCGACCTAACGTTGGTCACACATTTGTTCTGCTCAGATATTTTAAACTCCTACTCAAAACATGAAGTTCTACCTATTATAACATATAAGTCATCCTTGGTTGGGACTGTGATAATGATTAGCCGCTCTGGATGATTATGTGTACAACAATTTAAAATTATATTATCCACCATAATATACACTCATATTATTGATTGTCTCTACTCTGTAAGGTATAATGAACGGTTTTTTTCGCGTCCTACTCAGTGTCCCTTCGCCCGTAATAAGCAAGGTGACCTAAACAATCCAATTGTATAAATAAAGCTTCCAAAGATGACTGTATGTCTTCGTTTTACAACAAGCTGCGCATTTCTATCTTTTCTGATCCTGTTGGAAGTTGCACTATTTTTTTATTTTTAACCAGTGTATATTTGGTAAGGATTTTTTATTCTCAGTCTCAATTACGTCGACAAACGATCAACAATAAACACTGACTTCATGCTTCAAACAGATGCTTATTTCAATCAATAACAAGAAAATGCAGCAAAGCTGCTGGACACAAAACCATTTTATGAAAATGACTAACTGACAGTCCACCAACCACGAGGGAACGGATCCTGCATACTTTAATCTATTTAATTATAATCATATAAATTGTAAATGGCATTGTGTTGTTCAGAATATTCAGTTCACGCTCAATATCTAGTTGTAACCGCACGTTTTGGGCCAAATGTCAATGATTTGGTAATAATGTCATCTTCTAAGAGAAAGAGAGAGAGAGAGAAGCCGGGGACATAAGACGATTTACATAAACTATCATTTACACCTTTTGTCAAAATTGCAGCAATTTTTGCATATATAATTCTTTTGACAATGTCCCTATTTGACTATTTTGGATAAAATATCAATCATTTTCTAGGATAAAGGGTCAATCGTAGCCCCCCTCCCCCCGTCCCTTTAAATAATAGTTACTAATTCTCGAGACTGCAACGAAGACATATTTTGACAACGCTGGTTTTTTGGTTGTTA
>NW_018407171.1:311317-328954 GCF_002113885.1 Mizuhopecten yessoensis | reverse complement strand
CCCCTCCCCCCGTCCCTTTAGATAATAGTTATTAATTCTCGAGACTGCAACGAAGACATATTTTGACAACGCTGGTTTTTTGGTTGTTACCTTTTCAGGCGCTAACTACTAGCCAAATGCCACCTGGCTAATATCTCCCCATGTGTGTATGACTGCGTGTGTGCTGGAAATGTATACGTAATGTGGTGTGTTTGTAGCGGGACCGTGCTTCATACGGTATCATTTATAGTGCCACCTCGCTTGAATGCTACAGCACAAATACCGCAACATTCTCCCCAGACCAATTTATACTCCACCTGGGTTGTTGGAGTTGTATAGGCAGGAGAAAAACACTTGCTCTGCATATCCATGCATACGACAACTTCTGGGATCGAACCCCGGCCGCATGGAAGGCCGTTGTGTTAACTTTGACCACTCGACCATATTAGCATATGACATATTGTTCAGAACGACTTTAACAAAAAGGGACCGAAATTGCCCCTGTCCCAATATGGGGACATATATTTTGAAATAAAAGTCCTCAGCAGGCAGGGGTTTAGGGGGATAAGGTATCCTGGTTTAAGTTAAGTTATGTTAACCCCACCCCGTACGAAGAAAACATAATAGTACACCCATTGAATAATGACAGGACTGGATGTTCACTCTACTGACAAAATGTAACTGGTAAGTTATGTAGGAAACAGTAATTTCATATGTATGTGTGCCAGCTGTTTGGGTCTCGCCTATTTCACATTACAAGTGAAATAAATATAGCGTATTGAACGGGAAAACCATGAAATTTTCTATTTCTTACATTTCTTTCACGTTTCGCTGCGCAAATATTGCTACATCAGAAAAGCGCGGGAATGTATTACGTAGTTTTTGACGCCAAATTATAAAGACGTCATGCTTGACAACAATACAAAGCGCCACTTTGAATGGGTTTTCACTGCAATTTTGCCGTTTGCTAGTATATCTGGTAAGATTTCCAGACCAAAATGATATTAATTGTGTAGTTATGTAAAAACAACAATGTATGCTGCAAAGGTAAACAGCTCAACCACTTATACTGCCGTCACTTCATCTAAACTTGAAACTGAAAATCTACGCAGAAAAATAATGTACCGTTCAGATTGGACAATACTAACAGAGTGAAGTTTTTACTTGTGAAGATATAATGTTTCGTTTATCTTCACTGCATTAAATATATGTTTTTATTAAATAGAGAATTCATGATATTTTACAAGTAAACTGCAATCAATACCGATACGGTAGGGTTTACCAACATATTTTTGTAGACAGTATGCGGCCTTAATTTCCCAGAAGGCTTTCACGCATGGGGAAGCACCGGAAGTGGACAAAGTGTTTACAGATCAAACCCCGGCAGCGCTTTGCGCCCCTTTGGGGTTTGAAAAAAATAACAAAGGTCGTGAGCTTGACAGTTTTAAAGTCGATGTAGAGGTGTAATTTGACGAAGGAAAGCAGTGTCGAGGCTCGCTTGGTTACCTCTGTGTAGGAAGTACTCGGAAGAGCGTGTGTCTATTGGAAGATAATACATGCACGTACATGGTCTAACATCAATTCTAACACGATTCGTTTGCAACGCGTGTTTTGATTGGTTACGGACCATGTTCTAATCTGCGATAGAATCATGATCAATCGCGTTAAGCTCCTCCCATCGCACTTAAGCCACTCCCCGTTTCAAACCAAAACAATATGGCGTCAAGCTCGCCTCTTCGCGAAATCCCGCTGATAAGGCTAGCAGGCAACAGAACAGAAACGACCGATGAAATGTATTTGTTGAATGAATTAAAAAGTAAAAAGTACTCATTCCTTGGTCTAACCTCCATTTATTACTGAAACGTTCGTTCCATCCGTGTGAAGGCATATATTTAGATCCCAAATCAAATGAAACATTTCACATGTGTCGTATGCATTTACACAAAACTCTTCACAAATCTATATAAATAATCGCCGATTTTGTCGATAAGCACAGATTGGTATGCATACTGACATGGAAATGTAAGAACTTGGTCAATATCAATCCAAATGTGTCGTATAAAATTCGGTAACAGGACGTTCACGAACAATCCAAATATTCCGCCTCGTCAACATACAGATCGAGCGCTCGCCAGTATGGGCGGGGCCAAATGACCGACTTTTGAAAGCTCCTTTCCGATTGGTCAGTCCGCTGCAGATTGACACGTCGCCAGTTCAGGTCACAAAGTATTTTACTACGTACTTTTGTACAAGGAAATACAATGTTTCTAAACATATTAGCGTAGTATATTTGTTAAGGCGTGTTAGAATGGGGATAGTACGTTGTTTTTCGTGTCTATACTGGCGATTAGAACATGAAATTTGGGTTTGAACTCGAGACCGATAGTATAGCCACTCAAAACAACGTACTATCCCCTAAGTCATGCATAGCTATTAGTCAATATCGTTATATCAGAGACATGGTAGAATGGATAGTATATTGACATTGTAGTGATTGTATTGTCCATGTGGAAGTACATGTGTATATAAGTTGTATCTGTTTAGTATTCAATGTTTACATGAGAGTGTAATTTGAACTCTATAATATGTACATTTCGTGTCTCGAAAGAGTTTTGTATGCATTGATAACGTCGGTATGTTGATTTTACAGATAGCCCGTATGCTATAGATGTCCGCCTCAACCCTGTCATAGGCACGGTAGATGTGTACGGACCGGGCATCGCTAACGGAATCCTACCCCAATTCGAGGGTCAGTTTTGGGTGGACGCTACCAACGCCGGAGCTGGCGAGATACACGTCAGCATCATGGGTCCAAAGGGTACGTAACGTGTCTTTTGACGACACACACATCATCCTGATGTCAAATGGTAAACACCGTGTCATGCTACGGGATTCATTTACATGTTGTGATGTAAATTGTATGTCATGTTTAATTATCAAACTTGGAAAGTCATGGGAGTGGCAGAAAAATGAATTAAAAGATTATTTAGCAATTTTGGACAATAATCGAAAAATTCAAAAGTAATCAATTATAACATATGCCGAAGAACAGAATTCATGTTGAAATAATATTTGACCTTTTCCCATATGTTACTGAAGTACTATCTGAATAAAAAATGTTTGAAGCCAAAGGTTACCGTCCTGAAAGTTGGACATTAAAAATACTTGCAATGATTAACTATATTATTATGAATAAAATTGTTGTTATACACGACATGTAAACGTTCCGTCTCAGACAGTCTATAATACATGTAAACGTTCCGTCTCAGACGGTCTATAATACATGTAAACGTTCCGTCTCAGACGGTCTATAATACATGTAAACGTTCCGTCTCAGACGGTCTATAATACATGTAAACGTTCCGTCTCAGACGGTCTATAATACATGTAAACGTTCCGTCTCAGACGGTCTATAATACATGTAAACGTTCCGTCTCAGACGGTCTATAATACATGTAAACGTTCCGTCTCAGACGGTCTATAATACATGTAAACGTTCCGTCTCAGACGGTCTATAATACATGTAAACGTTCCGTCTCAGACGGTCTATAATACATGTAAACGTTCCGTCTCAGACGGTCTATAATACATGTAAACGTTCCGTCTCAGACGGTCTATAATACATGTAAACGTTCCGTCTCAGACGGTCTATAATACATGTAAACGTTCCGTCTCAGACGGTCTATAATACATGTAAACGTTCCGTCTCAGACGGTCTATAATACATGTAAACGTTCCGTCTCAGACGGTCTATAATACATGTAAACGTTCCGTCTCAGACGGTCTATAATACATGTAAACGTTCCGTCTCAGACGGTCTATAATACATGTAAACGTTCCGTCTCAGACGGTCTATAATACATGTAAACGTTCCGTCTCAGACGGTCTATAATACATGTAAACGTTCCGTCTCAGACGGTCTATAATACATGTAAACGTTCCGTCTCAGACGGTCTATAATACATGTAAACGTTCCGTCTCAGACGGTCTATAATACATGTAAACGTTCCGTCTCAGACGGTCTATAATACATGTAAACGTAACGTCTCAGACGGTCTATAATACATGTAAACGTTACGTCTCAGACGGTCTATAATACATGTAAACGCTTTTTCTCTGATTGTATGTTGTCACGTGGCATTTCGTTGTTCATTCACTAATTTACCTGACAGGTGCGTTCCGCGTGGAGATGATGCGTTCGAGCCAGAAGACGAAGGTGTTCCACTGCCGGTATAACCCCATTGAACCAGGTGTGTACACCGTTAATGTCTTTTGGTCGGGTGTACACATCAAAGATAGCCCGTACACCATTCTCCTGGGCTTGTCTGAGCCCGACCTCGACCGCATGGTGCTGGAACGTAAGGCATCAATTAACCCTGGCCCACCATCACTACGAGGCTCATACAAGTACATCTCCGCATCGGACGAGTCTGGAATTATGTATTGATCTGAGAACTTTGTTTAATTTCTGGATTTTACCGGACATCGCCTAACGTTTTTGTCGGACAACGCCGGAAAGTGTAGTATGCTGGCAATGTAGGCCATTGTTCTGCAGACATAGTCATTAACATTATACCTTATAATTACGTCTTACACTCTCTGCTACGGTTATAAGATTTCGTTGTATACAAAGTAAATGATAATTTGTTTCGCCCTTGTTCAGTTGATATGAAGGTGGACTGAAAACGCCATTACGTACTGGTAATGGCGACCCGCACATTATTACATTGTACAAAACGCGTGTGTGATAATTGACTTGTAAGTATCATATTGTAATGTTACAAATTATTACCTGGGACATTTAGTTACAGGTATCTATGTAAAATGAACGGTGGTATAGAACACACTTCTCTCCGACCCTAACCCTCCAACCATTCTCCTTCTGGTGCTATTAGCTTTTTGCACGGAACCTTGTTGCATGCATCTTCACTCACATTTGCGTTCAAACCAATGAGAAAAATATGTTTCTTATTGTTTTTGGTTATTTCTTTCCATTTTTGTTACATTCAATATTAACTATCCTACAACGTGATCAAGGAACAGCCATTTATGCGACAACAAGACCATGGTTTGTTTTGACATTAGTTCCATCAGGTCACAGACAGCAGTCGGAGCCGAATAGAGAATTGACGTCATAATTTGAAGAACATTACGTCATTCTATGATTGCCTTTCTTGAACAGTATGAAGAGAGTTTCCAACGCACACTGAATTGTTATGAGAAATTCGGGCTCTTTTCTACGGTATGAATTATCATTGAACACTTCAATATGCGTCACACAAGAAATCGTCAGACATATTTCAAAAATGTGTAACCCACCCAGAACAATGCAGTATAGCATAACTATGAGTCAATGCTCTTATTTGTTTGTTTTCCATATGCGATGCTATCCTTTGTATTTCTATTAAAGTTTAATCGGTTAGTCAACCCATTAGATATCACTACTTTTAACACATATTTTAATATATTGTTATGCATGCTAAATGCATATTGACTTTAATATATAGGTTATTACTGTACTGCCGACTGAACACAAACTATCAATGACAATACCAGGTATTGAATCAATTTTGTTTTCAATAAATAAACTACTTACTCAAAACATACTTATTTTAATAAAGATATTAGATCTTAAATCAACAAACTCAATAATTAAACAACGTATTGAAGAAGAAAAAATCAATATTTGTATACTGCAAACTGAAAACATACTGATTCTAATGTAGACACATCTACTATCCCTATCATATCCATGGACAAATCAAATTGTATGTCCTACACATAAGAAAATGAAGCTTGAAATGCTTTGTAAAATCCAAATTTATATATGCATATTTAGTGGAAACATTTCGGACATCAGTCGCATTATTTCCAAAGGTCCACTGCTCTAGACTGTATATCATAACTGCTGATTTATATATCCTACTTATATCGACTCCAGCATTACACAAATACTGAGTAGGTACATTCACAAAACCCATCAAGTTTTGTCTCTATTACAACGTTATTACATGTAAACCTGGCAAAACAACATGTGATCCAATGGAGAGCTTGTATTCGGACTAAACTGTATACCTGTGTTGACAAATGTCTTTGAAAGGTTTAGGAATTCCCCTTTATCAGTAGTACGTATTGTACGATGCTAGTATATGTAATCACATACTCAAACATTTATCTTATTTATTGGACTGTAATGTACCTTTTTAATAAATTTGAAACATACTATATATAGACATAGCCACTTCATGTTATAGAATTTACTATTGCATGTATTTTAGCCATGAGGTGACCCAATGTTATAGTAAACATAAACTGTAACAATATAAGTGTAAAATGAGATCGCCATAGCGGTCTCTGGTTCTCGTAATGCTAACAGACAATTGATGTATGCAAGTGTGCCTCTATTTCTAGAGGAGAAAGAACCTGCCCAAGTCCAGTAACACGTGTAAGGCAGAGGCTACCGTGTATTGTATAAAGTGAACCATTGTTTGTCGAGGCAACCGAACCCTTGATCTCTGCTGGAGTTCATATTAATGAAAATTGAAATAACAAACCTAGTTAAACGTAATTGAACCGCATTATTGACCACCATAGTTTTATCTAGTATTACTCAAAATGTGTTAAGTCCTATCAATATAATGATTGTTGGAAAAAAGTAACTGAAATCAATTACGTGATTCAACAAAATGATGAAATAAGAAATTACGCTGATCGAATTATTTGTGTAACATCAACGAATACGGCTAACTACAGCGATCCAACTATTTAGATAGCACTTATATGTCTCGTCTAATATCTGTTCTTTATTTAATACAAACATACAATAAAAAGATAGCAGTCGTTACTATTGTACTGACATAAAATATCACCACTTCGCCATTGTGATAATAAAAATATGTAATCTATATCACATCTCATAAAAACAATATTTATTGTAATTTGTATGTATATCAGAAATTCTTGCCAATTTTCTCATTACGTTACATTTATAACTCGTATATCTTCTCCCGTGTCCCGGATAGGGAAACATCCGAAAAGGCAACCCCACGTGAGTTCCCGTAGCCAGGTATGTGTTTTACGTTGTATGGTAGGTTGTTAAGGAAAGATAACTCTCGCTTGCCAGGCCAAAGTTTTGAGGTATGAGTGAAATGTTTTCCAACGACAGGCTAACTTTAACACGGTATTATTAAGTTTCCTTTCCCAAGAGTAGTTTAAAAGCTTTTAAATGATTAATCGTATAAACGAAGAGTTTGATTGATGTATATAAAACAGAATAAACCACCCTCACTGATTATAATTCTGATCATTCACCATTGCCACCAAACATGAATAAAACTGCACGTTTACAAGCGTTTAAGGGACACGGGAGAATGACTACCTCCTGTTGTTACACACTGTCATGTGTTAGTATGGACTCTCAGATCAGGCGTTGGTTTGCACTCTGTGTCCATTGTTATTATTCAGTATATCACAACAGAGGGGAAAGAAATTAGCATGGTATAGGCTTTTATATCATTACAAATGCTTTGGCTGAATAAATATATTGTTTTATGAAACAAAAAATTACAAAGTTGTTTTTCATTGAAACGTATGTTTTAGAAAGATTATGATGAATGTGTCAGCGAAATATATGTACAACCTTCTTTAGCATTCGAGTCAAAACATGAAATCCAACTAAAATGGTCACATTTAACACTTCATTGTAGTCCTTATTCTAACAGTGACATGATAACATCTATGTGGTCAAGAGAATCGCGATTTTTAAAAACGAAACGCCGTTGTTATCAACGTTAGAAAGTTGTTTACATTAAGGAAAGCATACAAAGTTTGATGTATAGATAATTGAGAGAAAATAATCAACTTTTTGTTTTGAACACAATCATTAACTGACAGTTACAATTAAATCGGTACATTATTGTCAATACCAATAAGGTTGCTACATTATTGTCAATACCAATAAGGTTGGTACATTATTGTCAATACCAATTAGGTTGGTACATTATTGTCAATACCAATTTGGTTGTTACATTATTGTCAATACCAACCAAATTGGTATTGACAATAAGGTTATTGTCAGTAATATACCATCCTAATTGGTATTGACAATAATGTTACTGTCAGTAATATACCAACCTAACTGGTATTGACAATAATGTACCACCCTAATTGGTATTGTCAATAATGTAACAACCTAATTGGTATTGACAGTTTGAACTTCTTACAGTTTGAACTGTATACATTACAAACTGTATTTAGTTCAAACTGTAAGAAGTACTTCATATAGTTTGTACAAACTGTATGAAGTAAAAACTGTATAAATTACAAACTGTATGTAGTTCAAAATGTATAAATTACAAACTGTACTTCATACAGCTTGTAATTTATACAGTTTGTATTTCGTACAAACTGTATAAATTACAAACTGTATGAAGTAAAAACTGGAATTTATACAGTTTGTACTTCATATAGTTTGTACAAACTGTATGAAGTACAAACTGTATGAAGTAAAAACTGTATGAAGTACAAACTGTATAAATTCCAGTTTTTACTTCATACAGTTTGTACAAACTATATGAAGTACAAACTATATGAAGTACTTCTTACAGTTTGAACTGTATACATTACAAACTGTATTTAGTTCAAACTGTAAGAAGTTCAAACTGTATAAATTACAAACTGTATGTAGTTCAAAATGTATAAATTACAAACTGTATGTAGTTCAAAATGTATAAATTACAAACTGTATGAAGTAAAAACTGTGAGATACTGGTGACACATTATTGTCAATACCAAGTAGGTTGGTATATTACTGACAGTAACATTATTGTCAATACCAAGTAGGTTGGTATATTACTGACAGTAACATTATTGTCAATACCCATTAGGTTGGTACATTATTGTAAATACCAATTAGGTTGGTACAGTATTGACAATACCAATTAGGGTGGTACATTATTGTCAATACCAATTAGGTTGGTATATTACTGACAATAACATTATTGTCAATACCAATTTGGTTGGTACATTATTGTCAATACCAATTAGGTTGGTACATTATTGTCAATACCAATTAGGTTGGTACATTATTGTCAATACCAATTAGGTTGGTTCATTATTATCAATACCAATTAGTTTGGTACATTACTGACAGTAAGAGTTAAATCGGTACATTATTGTCAATACTTGTTAGGTTGAAACATTACTGACAGTAACAGTAAGGTCTAAGATGTGGCGCCGATTCCACTATACAATCCGCATGGTGACCATATTTATTTATCCTGCTTATTTGTCCTCCGTTAACTATGAATGTACCGTTAGCTGTGCGATTAACGCTGGCTTCAAATGTTCCATTACCTGGAATAGTTACGAATGTCACCTGATATATTTCATTAACATTTTGTTTATAATCTCCAAATTGCGGCAAACGACCGTCTTCATCTGCGCTTCCTTTGTACTTTAGCACATTATTGTCTATTCCAAATTTGTAGGCATCTTTTACTTTGAGGAGACAAAGTTCACAGCAGATATTTCGGAAATTACTGGTGAGCTTGTTTATAAACTCTATAACTTTTGTTACAGCAATTATGATTGGCGGAATGTCAACAGGAATTTCTGTCCATTTTAGACATGCGCACCAATGTGGTTCAATGCCAGCTTCCTGACAAGTTCTATCTGCTGAAATTGGTCTGAATAAACTTATACCTCTTGAAGGTTGACCGGAGTCGATTTTGTCGTCCATTCGTGCTAGATCAAGAATGTCATGAAACGTTTCATGTATATCGAAAGGAGTAGTCAATTTTTTAGAATTTGACAGAAAATTTTCATGAATACCTGGATATTTTGTTTTAAACCATGATGGAAATCGGAAGGCAAAATAAGGCAATCTCTCTTCCAGTTTTCCCTGGAATGTTTCCCGTATATCTGCGAATCTTGAGCCATGGTCGCTCATCAGAATTAAAATTGTGTTGTTTAAATATTGTTTGTCATTAAGAAATTGAAGTAAAGCTAGCAAGTCGACATCAGCCCATTGTAAATTGTTAGGATTCCCGTGACTATACTCGGAATGAAAACCAAAGATGAACTTAAGCTTACGTTCATATTGCATAAAGCTGTCTCTTACCCATTCCAGCATGACTTTGTGCCGGGGTAAAGATCCCAGACAGTACGGTTTGTTATGGCCGTACAATTTCTCAGCCACCAAGTAAAATGGCCGCATATAATGGTGTACAGGCTGTTGTGTAAAGCCCATCATACGGAGATTGAAAGTTCCAATGTGTGCCATGTCCTCCGCCCATTGAGTTATGTATCCAGCAGTTTCAAAATCCTTCCAGATCCATGGATGGCCATCCACTACCTTTGCGTTCGGATGGCCTCGGCGTGACTCGGGTAGCTCTAGTTCTGTCTTCCCCGTCAGTAACGGGAGCAGGGCCTGGGGTGTACCGTCCCCGACAATGTTGTAGCCTTCCAACTCAATCCCTCCAAGAATATTTCTGAAATATTGTCGACTTTTAGGCAATTTCCGTAACCATGTCATCCTCGATACACTATCAAATCCAAACATTAAAACATTTAGTTCCATCGATTTAGAGTTAGTTACTTTTCTCTCATGTTTGGTGGCATTATAGGCAATCGTTGCATGGATATTAACATACCTGGTTCTGTTTTCAGATAAACATGATATCTTGAAGTAGTCCGAAGGAGCTTTCATGATGTCTTTTGTCATTGGCTCCCTCCTGCCAGTCACTGTCAAGTTATCGTCTCCCGCATTGCGATACACTGCAGCAAACTGGCATTTAATTTTGCCATACAATTTCCGAGCTTGTGGCGTAATCCAAAATGTCCCGTTCTCCACAGCTATCCAGTTATCTCTAGGGTCACAAACCAGGTCGGGTACCTGGTAGAAGAAACCAGCCACAGAAGGATGGAAAGGTCGAAGGTCAGGCTGTACGCATACCTGGTCAGAAATATTTTGTAAGTTAAAATCCATTGTGGCGTAGTCATCAAGAAAACTACCTTCCATGTAGTCGGCTCCTTGTGGTGAAGAATAGTGGATTTTCGTAGCGAGCCATATCAAGTATAATACCAACACACACAGAAATACTGACCACTTGTATCTATGACAAATAAGTCTGATGTACGAGTTCATGAAACAAATATAAGGCATTTCTGAAATGTTCTTTCGTTGTTTATATAATAGCGGATTTGTCGTCGTTGCCAGGATGTTGAGACCACACTATGTTATAACCATGGTGTTGCGATGTTCTTGTTTGGTGTTGAAGAGCTCTCAGCGCTGCCCGGATGGATTTGATTATCAGCCGGGTGATTTTTTGGCACGTATATAGTGTTGAAAAGCTGTGAATGTCGCCACGATATTCTACATTATTTGGCGGATGTTTTTTTTCTGCATGCTGTCAAGGAGATGTTTGCATTGACCGGATTTTTCTGCGTTTTTCCTCGTATGGTATTTTTGTCAAAAGGGTTGTCTGATTTGCCAGGTATAAGGTGAACTTCTATTTTACTACAAGTTTATAGAGCTCTTTCCCCCAGATGTTGCAAGTAGATCGCCTGAAATGATAGGATAGGTTTACATATAGTATACG
This sequence comes from Mizuhopecten yessoensis, assembly GCF_002113885.1. Taxonomy (NCBI): domain Eukaryota; kingdom Metazoa; phylum Mollusca; class Bivalvia; order Pectinida; family Pectinidae; genus Mizuhopecten; species Mizuhopecten yessoensis. The sequence continues at coordinate 317,375 of NW_018407171.1, read as the reverse complement.
CTATCAAGACTAATGTGACAGGTGTCAATTGAGACAGAAAACCTTAAGTTAACTTAAAATATTATTATCACTAACAATATCATGGAATATTAGGTAAAGGTCCTTTTCGACAGGAGTATACTAGAAAAATCACATCTCATGACGATTTTTACGGCATATAAAAACAAAAACAAAATATCTGTATATATTATGTACATATAGGTATCGGACTCGGGGTGTGTACATTGCCAGTCCTATACCAATCATGTTGTATACGATTTATAAAATCACAACATCAAAATGAGGGCTAAACACCTACAGAAGGGAAGTAACTCAAACAGCTCTAAAGTGGAACACCTACAAAATGGAAGTAACTCAAACGGCTTTAAAGTGGAACACCTACAAAAGGAACGTAACTCAAACATCTATAAAGTGGAACACTAACAAAAGGAAAGTAACTCAAACATCTATAAAGTGAAACACTAACAAAAGGTTAGTAGCTCAAACAGCTCTAAAGTGGAATACCTACAAAAGGAACGTAACTCAAACAGCTCTAAAGTGGAACACCTACAAAAGGAACGTAACTCGAACTGCTCTAAAGTGGAACACTTACAAAAGGTTAGTAGCTCAAACAGCTCCGTAGTGGAACACCTACAAAAGGAACGTAACTCAAACATCTCTTAAGTGGAACACTTGCAAAAGGAAAGTAACTCAAACATCTATCAAGTGAAACACTAACAAAAGGTTAGTAGCTCAAACAGCTCTAAAGTGGAACACCTACAAAATGAACGTAACTCGAACTGCTCTAAAGTGGAACACCTACAAAAGGGAAGTAACTCAAACAGCTTTAAAGTGGAACACCTACAAAAGGAACGTAACTCAAACATCTATAAAGTGAAACACTAACAAAAGGTTAGTAGCTCAAACAGCTCTAAAGTGGAATACCTACAAAAGGAAAGTAACTCAAACATCTATGAAGTACAAACTGTATGAAATAAAAACTGTATGAAGTACAAACTGTGTGTAGTTCAAACTGTATGAAGTACAAACTGTATGAAGTAAAAACTGTATAAATTACAAACTGTATGAAGTACAAACTGTATAAATTACAAACTGTATGTAGTTCAAACTGTATATATTACAAACTGTATGAAGTACAAACTGTATGAAGTACAAACTGTATGAAGTAAAAACTGTATGAAGTACAAACTGTATACATTACAAACTGTATATAGTTCAAACTGTAAGAAGTACAAACTATATGAAGTACAAACTGTATGAAGTAAAAACTGTATGAAGTACAAACTGTATAAATTACAAACCGTATGAAGTGCAATTTGTATAAATTACAAACTGTATGTAGTTCAAACTGTAGAAATTACAAACTGTATGAAGTCCAAACTGTATGAAGTACAAACTGTATGAAGTAAAAACTGTATGAAGTACAAACTGTATACATTACAAACTGTATTTAGTTCAAACTGTAAGAAGTACAAACTGTATGAAGTACAAACTGTATGAAGTACAAACTGTACGAAATACAAACTGTATAAATTACAAACTGTATGAAGTACAAACTGTATGAAGTAAAAACTGTATGAAGTACAAACTGTGTGTAGTTCAAACTGTATGAAGTACAAACTGCATGAAGTAAAAACTGTATGAAGTACAAACTGTATAAATTACAAACTGTATGAAGTACAAACTGTATAAATTACAAACTGTATGTAGTTCAAAATGTATAAATTACAAACTGTATGAAGTCCAAACTGTATGAAGTACAAACTGTATGAAGTAAAAACTGTATGAAGTACAAACTGTATACATTACAAACTGTATTTAGTTCAAACTGTAAGAAGTTCAAACTGTATAAATTACAAACTGTATGAAGTAAAAACTGTGAGATACTGGTGACATAACAGCAAGTCCCTTCAACACATGTTGTGAGATACTGGTGACATAAGAGCATGTCCCTTCAACACAGGTTGTGAGATACTGGTGACATAAGAGCAAGTTCCTTCAATACAGGTTGTGAGATACTGGTGACATAAGAGCATGTCCCTTCAACACAGGTTGTGAGATACTGGTGACATAGGAGCAAGTCCCTTCAACACAGGTTGTGAGATACTGGTGACATAAGAGCAAGTCCCTTCAACACAGGTTGTGAGATACTGGTGACATAAGAGCATGTCCCTTCAACACAGGTTGTGAGATACTGGTGACATAAGAGCAAGTCCCTTCAACACAGGTTGTGAGATACTGGTGACATAAGAGCAAGTCCCTTCAACACAGGTTGTGAGATACTGGTGACATAAGAGCAAGTCCCTTCAACACAGGTTGTGAGATACTGGTGACATAAGAGCAAGTCCCTTCAACACAGGTTGTGAGATACTGGTGACATAAGAGCAAGTCCCTTCAACACAGGTTGTGAGATACTGGTGACATAAGAGCAAGTCCCTTCAACACAGGTTGTGAGATACTGGTGACATAAGAGCAAGTCCCTTCAACACAGGTTGTGAGATACTGGTGACATAAGAGCAAGTCCCTTCAACACAGGTTGTGAGATACTGGTGACATAAGAGCAAGTCCCTTCAACACAGGTTGTGAGATACTGGTGACATAAGAGCAAGTCCCTTCAACACAGGTTGTGAGATACTGGTGACATAAGAGCAAGTCCCTTCAACACAGGTTGTGAGATACTGGTGACATAAGAGCAAGTCCCTTCAACACAGGTTGTGAGATACTGGTGACATAAGAGCAAGTCCCTTCAACACAGGTTGTGAGATACTGGTGACATAAGAGCAAGTCCCTTCAACACAGGTTGTGAGATACTGGTGACATAAGAGCAAGTCCCTTCAACACAGGTTGTGAGATACTGGTGACATAAGAGCAAGTCCCTTCAACACAGGTTGTGAGATACTGGTGACATAAGAGCAAGTCCCTTCAACACAGGTTGTGAGATACTGGTGACATAAGAGCAAGTCCCTTCAACACAGGTTGTGAGATACTGGTGACATAAGAGCAAGTCCCTTCAACACAGGTTGTGAGATACTGGTGACATAAGAGCAAGTCCCTTCAACACAGGTTGTGAGATACTGGTGACATAAGAGCAAGTCCCTTCAACACAGGTTGTGAGATACTGGTGACATACGAGCAAGTCCCTTCAAAACAGGTTGTGAGATACTGGTGACATACGAGCAAGTCCCTTCAACACAGGTTGTGAGATACTGGTGACATAAGAGCAAGTCCCTTCAACACAGGTTGTGAGATACTGGTGACATACGAGCATTCATAGGTTTGTTTAACATCACTTACATATCGCCAGCATCATGTATGAATTAATACATACTTTTTATCGACTTTTGATGGCTTTTTACATTTATCGAATAGTGAACCAAATCGAATTCGTTTACTCAGATTGGTACCTGGACGAGCTTGATAGATTGGTAAGGCAGTGTGTATATTACGGGCAGTAAAACGTATATTGCCTCTATTTCCATGCAACAAGGAAATATGAATGATTACGTAGCTTTCCATGTGCCCTGGTCCAGACACATGGTTACCACAGGGGATTCGGAGACCGAGACCCACACGGCTACACGTGCGCTGGACACAGAACGTGCATCACACATGTTCTTTTCTTCGATGTAGTCTTGAGATATCTTCCGTTTTGTAACATGTCTCGGAGACGTCTCTCGACTATGTTTTGTGTATTTCTAGGCAGCCCCTCTATCGATTACCTGTTTCTGGAGCTCACTGCTAACCACTAATCATTGATTATAAAGGCTCTCTGTACAGTTTTGTGTGTGATGGAGTGTGCACGCACGCGCGTGGTTCGTTACGTTTCGCATAAGGTTAATGCTGTATCAAAACTAAAATGTTATCACTGATACAAGTGAGTTTTACAGGCATCTTTCTGTCCAGATCTCAAACAACGAATTTTAATATTGCTAGCTTTGGTATCATGCTATATCTAACTGCGTGTTCACTGACAGCTGCCATGACGGCATTTTCCTTTGAACAGAGGACATGCGCCTTGGTTGTATCACCTTCTTCTAATAAAGATGTTAAAACCCTTCAGGACAGGCATGGACAGTTTGTTTTCGGGGCTGTCATATAGCTGTGTCTAAACAATGTACAGATGTATTATACCAATCAGCGTAGCTACATGATTGGGTCCCATCAGCGATTCTCAAAAATAACTATAACGTTTACAAGTTATAGAATGGAACATTACGACAGATGTACAACATATAGCAATGCTTTCTCGTGCAACGTCTGTGATATTTATCAAAACCGTATACTTACATCAAGGAAATCACAGCAGGCAGCTCCTCTCTGACACCAGACACGGGGAAATACAGGCACCGCACTCCTGTCTTGCAATACACGTATTTTTCCGATTCTGAACGCCTTCTTCGACAGGGACTGTGGCTATACAGTTACCAGTGAGGAGACTGCCACGTTTAAGTCTTTCCCACTGCCGCACCTCTACAAATACCAATCTCGTCAGAGCGACACTGCCTTCAAAGAGAAAGGTATCCCAGCATTAACAACGTGGCATGTTTTCAATTAATGTCCTATTTGACAGGTTCTTTGGCAATTTTTAAGATGTTCTGTAAATACTCCGAAATATAAAATGACCTCAACAAGATATTGTCTGTCTGCCTGTACTTCAGACTGCCACATTGCATTTAAAGAGAAAGGATTTATTTTATTTTTTTCTTAATTAATTAATTTAAGTTGATTTTTTACCGAAGTTGAGATATACCAAAATGATATCTTTAACCTGTGCAATATAACATTTTCTCTATTTCAAATCGATGTAAACACATAGTACACAATTACTAAATATAGTAACCGACCAGACAGTTTGAAACGTGCATATGCATTGTTGTCCTCACGTGTGACGTCGTAGAAGTTCGTCGTCGGACACTGACGTAAACAGTGAGGAGAGATTAGCATGTTCTGAAGCACTCCCGGTTTTTGTTCAAGTAAACATAGCGAATGGTTGCTTAATGATTACAATTTAAAAAAAAAACATTTATTCAGACTAGGACCTCATCTTCAATTCACATCATCCATTGCACCAGAAGGTGGGGGATGGAGAAGGAGTTGGGGGATACTCCCTCTCCTGTACAGAAGACATGGGCCGTTTTCGTTTAAACGGTCAAACCGATCGGACCACTGTTGTTCGTTTATTCTGATGCTGCTTTCAGGCGAGCCTTGAGAAAGCCTTGCAAGGCCTGCATACACATTTGCAGGTCCGCCAGGATTTATACCCGAAATTGTTACATTTACAAACGGTCAAACCGGTTGTTCCGCATAAACGAACAGGCCCCTGGAAATTGAAAATCGACATATTGTAAAAGAGGCTACGACAACAAGTGGATACCCGATGGTCCATAAGGAAAGTAGGGAAACAAATGGAAAATAAAAGCAATGGGAAGGTTCCCAGGAGACTGAAACGTACTGACACGGAATGGGGTCACCTGCCCGACTACGTGGCGTACTGACACGGAATGGGGTCACCTGCCCGACTACGTGGGTTTTCTCTTGATACTCCGGTTTCTGCCCACAATTATACACACCCCTCCTCGCATCAGGGGTAACAAAAGTGATTCATATAAGTTGTAAATAAACAAAGTTTATAAGGGGTCTCATGAGTGTTGCGCAAATATCACAACAGCACACCCATGCGACCACAAAACACCATCAAACAACAGTCAATGTCATCCAAAAGACCAAGGAAGAAGAGACAGCGGTGCCTCCAACCATATATATATCGGTGAAACTGACTGGAGATCGGGACTCGCCTTAAGGATCACAAGGAAAGACGTTGAAGTTATGTGATAACAAGTCAGCAAATACAATTATAATGTAATTATTAATTACAGAGCATGCTATCCTATACAAACAGATCATAGACTGTCACAACTTCAAAGTGCTTGAAAGGGAGGGCAACTGGAAACAGAAAACAAAATGATGAATTATAATCGATGAAGACGAGAGGAGGGGGAATCCAGCTAAATCATGTTAATGATCCCAATTTAGCATGCCTTAAGGGAAGGGGCGGGGG
>NW_018407171.1:305819-309114 GCF_002113885.1 Mizuhopecten yessoensis | reverse complement strand
GTTGACCAGCCTTGACACACGTCCATCGCTGTACAGGTTGACCAGCCTTGACACACGTCCATCGCTGTACATGTTGACCAGTCTTGACACACGTCCATAGCTGTACAGGTTGACCAGTCCTGACACACGTGTATCTCTGTACAGGTTGACCAACCTTGACACATGTCCATCGCTGTACATGTTGACCAGTCTTGACACACGTCCATCGCTGTACAGGTTGACCAACCTTGACACACGTCCATCGCTGTACAGGTTGACCAGTTTTGACACACGTCCATCGCTGTACATGTTGACCAGTCTTGACACACGTCCATCGCTGTACAGCTTGACCAGTCTTGACACACGTTCATCGCTGTACGCTGAACGTCTATTGCGTGACTCTGGTTTACTTGAACTTGAAATTTCGACTTGTGGTGAAATCGAAACATTTACATCTGATCTTGTTGAAATGATTGAAGAAGCCTCTTTTACTTCTCTGCCTCAAAAGAAACTTCGCTCCTTTCTTAGGCCGTATTGGAATGGTCATCTCAAGGATCTCCATAAACGAATGTGGAATCTTCGCTGCAGTTGGGTTAGGCTTGGCCGACCACGGGGCCCCAATGCCGAGTCTTTTCGTTTGTATAATGAGGCAAAGCGCGACTTTCGTAGAGCTCGCCGTCGACTGTCAGAGGAGCACCTACAGAAACTCATTGATGACATTGCAGAAGCAGCTGAGGTAGATCAGCGGACCTTTTGGAAGCTTGTAAAACATCGTTGTCAACGTAACAATGGAACAGCTGGTGCAGAAATAATTTTTGAAGACAAAACAGTTCGTAATCCCCAACAACTTGCAGTTCATTGGGGTAGATACTTTTCATTTTTGTATAAACAATCTGAAAACACAGATTATGATAACGAATTTAAAGTAACCGTTGATTCTAAAATGAAAGATATTCTTGATCAGCCCTCTGTATCATCGAATGTTAGTGATTTACAATGTTTGAAGTCTATGCGGTTTGTAAGAAATTACCTTTAGGCAAAGCACCAGATCATGACACATTAGTTTATGAACACTTCATATATGGAGGTGAATGTCTCTATCATTGCCCGAGAAGGTTATTTAATTCTATCATATCTCGGGAGTTCTTTCCTTTATGTTGGAAAAAGAGCATTATAAGTACGCTGTATAAGGGCAACAATAAGCCTAAGAATGACCCAAACAGCTACCGAGCGATATCACTATTGCCTGTCACTCTAAAGGTTTTTGAGAAACTTTTTCTTATGAGACTTGAGACCGCTAACCTTTTTATTGTTAGTCCCCTACAGAATGGCTTTCAGCATCATTTTAGCAGCACAATGATTTCTTTCTTGATACATGAAGCGATCACGTACGCTGACGAGCAAAGTAATAAATTATTTACATGTTTTCTTGATGCCGCTAAAGCATTCGATTGTGTTTGGCACTATGGATTGTTTATAAAAATGTGTGATTTGGGTTTTGATATAAAGTTTATCAAAATCTTAGCTTCAATGTATCATGATATGCAAAGTGCTGTTGTATATAAAGGTTTTGTCTCAATCTGGTTCCTTATAGAGCAAGGTACTAGGCAGGGTAGTATATTATCACCATGGTTGCATACATTATATATATCAATGATCTATTGGAAGAATTATGCAATTCAAACGCATCCCTAATGATAGCAGATGTTAACGTTACTTGTCCGACACAGGCTGACGATATTGTACTTTTGTCTTATACCAAGTGTAATCTAGATGTTTTGATGAATATATGTTACAGATATAGTTGTAAATGGAGATTTAAGTACAACGGTTCTTTGTGTCGTCTGAGATCTTCAGCTACTGTAAAACAGCTATTTTTATTACGGTTGTACCAGAAACACCTATGTGTTTATAAAAGTACTAAAGGGTGTCATTTACGACATCTGGTTCATTATTTTAAAATACGGTCTGGAAGAGTTCTTAAACTATTTCTTGGAAGAAGCTTTTTCCCCTTCCAAACAGTCGTGGATTTTTTTTGTTAAAAATGCTATTTGTTCAAAAGATCAATCAGAATGATATGAGCGCCTGAACAATTGTGACGATTTTTGTCGATTACTATATTTGCATGGAACACTTCGTCCGTCGTCTCTTTGGTTTCTGTGGAAACAGTTATTTCCTTTTCAATCTCCTATTTGCAGTAGAGTAGCGAATGTGTGGTTAATAAGCCCATACTGTGAGCTGTTATGTGCTAAATGTAAAACAATGTCTCAGGGTGCTCTAGCTCATTGCTTACTTGATTGTAGACATCCAGATTTGGTTACCTTCCGTGACGATTTTTATTACTGATATTGTAAACAATTATCCGGTTGAGTTGTACGTCAAACTTGTTAGTTTAGAAAGACAGGAAATTCTTTGTATCCTATCAGGGCACATTCCTGATAATATACGGGAACTATTCCCGGATGATGAATGCTGCACTAGGTTTGCATACGAGTGCTGTTGCTTTTCTGTCAAAGCTGCTGAATTCACTTTCCAGTAAGTGTTTATGTATACAATCAAATTGAATTTGTCTCAAACATGTATTTATAATTTTTTTCCCTTCTTATATTTCCTGTTTCATGTATTTTTCCTCATTGACGCCTTGATCTAGTACGATCAATATATGTCATTTATGTAACCTTTGCTATGCCTACACTTTATTGATATCTGTTAAATTTTCTAATTCTTTGTCAAAATATTATTACATTTCCATATGTACTCTTCATTTATGGAGAAATAAAGTCAAAGAAGAAGATCGACACTTGTGGAGACATTGGTCGCATTTCTTCCGGTATCGAAAAAGTAGCGGCACACTTTATTATTATTTCTCTGGTCAAGGTTGTAACATCCTTATACCATTGTTGAATAAATTGGTCATGCAAGCTTGTTTTCAATGACTGTTTCAAAAATATGTAAGTTCAGCCCGAGTTACTAGTATTTCATTAATATAATGTAATCATTTAAAATGACAACGACGGGTTATTTCACGTTAACTGTACATCATATTGTACACATTACTCCATTATTTATGCAGTATAATAGTAAACACATATTCAAAGTAGTTTCATTAAAATATCATTTTCCCGTCTATACCACATGCCTACGGTGCTATTAACCGAAACTTTATGACGGTATATGGTACAAATTGTTTTCTTCAATTTTATCTTACGAAGTATATTCCTGTAAATTATAGAATACATGTATGTCTCAGTAGATTAAATACTTCTTTGCATTCATTGAGACTGGGCGAAAAAGAAATGTTCCTTCGGAACAAAGG
>NW_018407171.1:304747-304866 GCF_002113885.1 Mizuhopecten yessoensis | reverse complement strand
GGTTGACCAGTCTTGACACACGTCCATCGCTGTACAGGTTGACCAACCTGGACACACGTTCATCGCTGTACAGGTTGACCAACCCTGACACACGTCCGTCGCTGTACAGGTTGACCAGG
>NW_018407171.1:297015-299503 GCF_002113885.1 Mizuhopecten yessoensis | reverse complement strand
CTATTCAGTTGTTAAGTGTCAAAAATAGTAAACAGCTATGTATATACGTATATTAAGAAAGTTTATCTTTGAAACTATCAGAACCTCTTAGTTGATTATATTGTGTATTATGTACATCATCTCTATACATTCTCTATACATCGTTTTTTGTACATCATGTACCACATATAAGGGATAATAGCCCAAGCTTTGAATAAATGTTGACAATAGTGACATTTGTGATATTATGATAAGTGAAAATTATAAAAAAAAAAATCCTATCTACAGTGTATGTCCACACAAAATCAGCTTGAGAATGAAATTTTGCAGACATAACTATAAAATAAAGGAAATATAAAAACAACATTCAGTCAACTGTTATTGTATCAGTTGAAATTTATAGACAATGCATTACAGAATTTTAGATAATTTTTGATATTAAGATTAGTTAATGAGGCTTTACTTAATCAACAATAATTTAAGATTTTAATAACATGTAGGCGGCTAGTACTGTACCTGTTATAATATCTGTAAAATCGTTTTTATTTTCAGGTTAAATAAATGTATCCATTTTTTTTTTAATATTCATATTTCATCTACTACCACGTGTCATTATAATTCTTTACAAAGAAAATGGAATAGTTCTTAATTATAATATGTATTACAATACCATCTACATCATTTTGAAACAGACTATAACCAAATTGTGATCGGATGTGAAATTGAAATGTATGCTAGGTGATCATGAGACTAGGTATTTTATAAATGTATGCTAGGTGAGACCACGGAATTAGATTAAGTCCGTGGTGAGACTAAACGGTTTGTTCTCCTTTCTCCCACTTTTTTCTGATCAAAGGAATTATATAAACACTGGAAAACAATAGAGATGTCATTATAGTCTGTTCTGGTATAGCACAGGTCGATTATTTACCTGTATTTGTGCACTAATAGGAAATATTGTGTTAGTTATAAGAATATTTAACAAATATATTTCCTGATTTTCTTAATATTTACTGGAATTATGAATAAATATATACAAGATTCCAGTTATTACTTAATAAAAACACATCAAAATACATTAACTGAAAACCTGCTTTTATAAAATTTCATATTAAATCAATTTTATACATTTTTACTATACATTTTAACTATACATTTACATACATGTATGTTATATATATATTTGATAAAATAGAACTAAATTTAGCAAGCAACTTATGACAAATATAATCAGTAAAGACAGAGATCATGTATTACATTATTAAATATGCAAAAACAGATGCAAAGCTGGGAATGAAAATAAATAAAACAAAAATAATAACATGTACACATGGAATACTTATCACTGGTTGATCAAATCAATCATATTCATAAAATGCAATCACTTCCTTCACGCAGCGGGTACGAATGGTCTCAATAATTTCCGGGGCGACGATCTTAGCATGGTCCTGTGGGTGGTTGTGGGGATGGCGGCCGTTTCCAGTAGGGATGTTGTTTCGGGTACTAAGGGTAGCTGGACGATTGGGGATGGTACATCTCCAATATACACGCTCACCTCTGTTGTTCTTAACACAGTAAATGTATCCGTTGTAGGCGATGTTTTGTTTCCAAACTTGTTCCGAAGAAACGTCACTTGAATTTGTGCATTTGCAATGTTGGTGGTTGATGGGGAATGTGTGAGACCTCACCCTCCACTTCCTTATATACTTACAAAACATACAGCTTGGACAATCTCACTTGTTTAATCACCACAGCATCAATTAAGTGACGAACATTTAGGTTATGAAATGTATTCACTTTTTTATTACCGGACAGAGAATGAATTTCTATAAATAGTGATTAATCGCTCTGCAAACGGTCAGCATATAGATTCATTTTTATCAACTAGAAATATCAGTGGACCCAAGCCATATTGGGTTATCAAATAGAAACATAACTAATGATTATGTTTTAGGGGGAAATAATCTAATGAGCGATACTAAGTTATTAATAATTACACTGAAAACGCATTTATTGGTAAAAAGATTCTCTGAAAATAATGCTCCAATATGAATTTGCTTCACCCTAAATTAAATCAATTTAAATTTAAATTAATCAAAGCAGTATGTATTTTGTATAGATATAGCTGATGAAAATTGTATATATGATATGAAAAAAATGGCTAAAAATTAATGAAAATAGACTATATCAAAGCTACATGTATATGACATTACTGTATATATGATACAGGTAATGTGGGAGAACACAGGTAAAAACCAGGTAAAATATATATGAAACAGACTATAACTGCTATCACAACATTACTGCCTCTATGTTTTTTTTTAAAAGTGGGAGAAAGGAGAACACACCGACTAAACCTCTCCAGGTACCCCGCGGGGTGTCTTCTATATCACACCTCTCCACGTACGGGGTCACCGCAGGGCGTGTTCTCTATATCACGCCTCTCCAGGTACGGGGTCACCGCAGGGCGTGTTCTCTTTTTTTTTTTTTTTTTTTTTTTTTTTTTTTT
>NW_018407171.1:268310-293134 GCF_002113885.1 Mizuhopecten yessoensis | reverse complement strand
CCCAACACTTTCAGCACAACAGTGTATAGTCAGATGTCCATACAGGTGTGTAATACAGGTAAGGTTACCTGTGTGTCACTAGGTACAGTATAGGTGATAGTGGTCACTAAGAGTGCTCACTGGACCATGGTGAGATCTGGTCTATCTTCAAAAGAAATGTTTCTCAAAATCCAGAAAAGACAGAAAAATCTGCACCAAAGACACCACAAATGTAATCTAAAGCACCTCCAGAATACACAGTGCAACATTCGTCATGAATGCATTGTTATTTTCAGCATAACAGACACTTTTCTAGAGAGCTCATAATCTCTATATCACGCCTCTCCAGGTACCTCGCGGGGTGTCCTCTTTATCACGCCTCTCCAGGTACCCCGCGGGATGTCCTCTTTATCACGCCTCTCAAGGTACCTCGCGGGGTGTCCTCTTTATCACGCCTCTACAGGTACGGGGTCACCGCAGGGCGTGTTCTCTATATCCCGCCTCTCAAGTTACCTCGCGGGGTGTCCTCTTTATCCCGCCTCTCCAGGTACGGGGCCACCGCAGGGCGTCTTCTCTATATCACGCCTCTCCATGTACCTCGCGGGGTGTCCTCTTTATAACGCCTCTCCAGGTACGGGGGCACCGCAGGGCGTGTTCTCTATCTCACGCCTCTCCAGGTACCCCGCAGGATGTCCTCTTTATCACGCCCCTCAAGGTACCTCGCGGGGGGTCCTCTATATCACGCCTCTCAAGGTTCCTCGCGGGGTGTCCTCTTTATCACGCCTCTCCAGGTACGGGGTCACCGCAGGGCGTCTTCTCTATATCACACCTCTCAAGGTACCTCGCGGGGTGTCCTCTTTATCACGCCTCTCCAGGTACGGGGGCACCGCAGGGCGTGTTCTCTATATCACACCTCTCAAGGTACCTCGCGGGGTGTCCTCTATATCACGCCTCTCCAGGTACCCCGGGGGGTGTCCTCTATATCACGCCTCACCAGGTACCTCGCGGGGTGTCCTCTATATCACGCCTCCCCAGGTACCTCGCGGGGTGTCCTCTATATCACGCCTCTACAGGTACCCCGCGGGGTGTCCTCTATATAACGCCTCTCCAGGTACCCCGCGGGGTGTCCTCTATATAACGCCTCTCCAGGTACCCCGCGGGGTGTGCTCTTTATCACGCCTCTCCAGGTACGGGGGCACCGCAGGGCGTGTTCTCTATATCACACCTCTCAAGGTACCTCGCGGGGGGTCCTCTTTATCACGCCTCTCCAGGTACGGGGTCACCGCAGGCCGTGTCCTCTATATCACGCCTCTCCAGGTACCACGCGGGGTGTCCTCTATATCACGCCTCACCAGGTACCTCGCGGGGTGTCCTCTATATCACGCCTCACCAGGTACCTCGCGGGGTGTCCTCTATATCACGCCTCTACAGGTACCCCGCGGGGTGTCCTCTATATCACACCTCTCCAGGTACCCCACGGGGTGTCCTCTATATCACGCCTCTCCAGGTCCCCCGCGGGGTGTCCTCTATATCACGCCTCTACAGGTACCCCGCGGGGTGTCCTCTATATAACGCCTCTCCAGGTACCCCGCGGGGTGTCATCTATATCACACCTCTCCAGGTACCCCGCGGGGCGTCCTCCATATCACGCCTCTCCAGGTCCCCCGCGGGGTGTCCTCTTTATCACACCTCTCCAGGTACCCCGCGGGGGGGCCTCTATATCACGCCTCTCCAGGTACCTCGCGGGGTGTCCTCTTTATCACGCCTCTCAAGGTACGGGGTCACCGCAGGGCGTGTTCTCTATATCCCGCCTCTCCAGGTACCTCGCGGGGTGTCCTTTTTATCACGCTTCTCCAGGTACGGGGTCACCGCAGGGCGTGTTCCCTATATCACACCTCTCCAGGTACCTCGCGGGGTGTCCTTTTTATCACGCTTCTCCAGGTACGGGGTCACCGCAGGGCGTGTTCCCTATATCACACCTCTCCAGGTACCTCGCGGGGTGTCCTCTATATCACGCCTCCCCAGGTACCTCGCGGGGTGTCCTCTATATCACGCCTCTACAGGTACCCCGCGGGGTGTCCTCTATATCACTCCTCTCCAGGTACCCCGCGGGGCGTCCTCTATATCACGCCTCTCCAGGTACCTCGCGGGTGTCCTCTATATCACACCTCTCCAGCTACCCCACGGGGTGTCCTCTATATCACGCCTCTCCAGGTACGCCGCGGGGTGTCCTCTATATCACGCCTCTACAGGTACCCCGCGGGGTGTCCTCTATATAACGCCTCTCCAGGTACCCCGCGGGGTGGCCTCTATATCACGCCTCTCCAGGTACCTCGCGGGGTGTCCTCTTTATCACGCCTCTCCAGGTACGGGGTCACCGCAGGGCGTGTTCTCGATATAACTGAATCGTCTGGCCGCTAATTGTTCAAAATGGGATCAACTTAATGATATCTTCTCTTTACAGTTTTCACTTTGTGTTGAATTTTTACGACTTTGAAAAATATTTTTATGCTTCCTATCTGCATATGATTAGTGTGAAATCAAAGATGTTTGTTTTCTTATTAGATTATTTGATAGAAATATTGCAAACTTACTCCATTCGTATTCAACATGTTCAAGCAGACAATACTTTTACAACATTAGTGACCTGTACAGTGCGCCCCCTATTATTACAGGTATATGTTTGTTGTAAACAATAAATGTGTCGTATGTGAGTTTGGTTCTTGTTCTTTATCAACTTTAAGTCTTGCGACAAAATAAACGTTGTCTTGTATTTTATCTCTGCCTCCTCGTCTTCTATTGAACACTGGTAATAACAGGACGGAACCGCGGGTATCCCTTCGAACCTGGGTTGCTCCATTGAGACACGACATTACGAACTGTTACAAGGCTAAACATATAAACAGGATATTTACATATGTACAAAAAGCCACATTGGTCACAGGAGAATGAACAACACACATAAACAAACTGTCACATATCTGATACTTACCAAGATTACATAGTTAGGGAGTATTCTGTGTATTAAGTAATTGAACAAGCTTATATACACTAGGGTTATTTCTATAGTTACATTTTAAATACTTCCGTCTTAAATCTGTATATCTTGTGCAAACTAAAATGAAACTCGTCTTCTATGTCATTAAGATTACATTTTGTACATAATCTATTAGTTCTAACAGTGCCAACATAACGCCCAGATTCAATGTTTAATTTGTAAGCTGACAGCCTAAGTCGAGCAATTTCTTTCATATAACCGTTATTAACTGATTTTGTTAGATACGATTGTAGTATAATTGTATTGTTTAATTCTCTGTAAAGCATATCTTTAGACAAACCTGTAATTAAACTATATCCCTCTTGATTAAAAATGTCAAATAATTTTGCCTTAATAATTAAAAAAGTGAAAATTGTTTCCATTCTGAGTGTCCCAGATATATCCTAAGCCTAAACGATACAATTCATCTTTTATTTCACAGACCCATGGATCCTTGATTAGCAGCATATTTTCATAACAGGATATCAAAATACAGTTTTCGGTATTGATTAATTTGAACCAATATTAAATATTTTAAGTTTTCTTGTTACATGCAATGGATAACGGCCTAATTCGAAATATACCATCATATTCGGAGTGGATTTGCGCACACCTAGCATTTTTTTAACAAAAATCTATGATGTAGTTTGTCGATGTCGGGGCCTTTATGGAATCCCCATACTTCTGATCCGTAGTTGACTATACTACTGACATAAGTATCAAACACTGCTAATTGAGTCTCAATATTAAAATACTGTTTTTTTAACATACACCCAATAATGCAAACAATGCTTTTCTTCCTTGTTCAGATATTTTTTTCAGTGTTTGTTTAAATTTCCCATTATAATTCAATAAGATTCCAAGATAGTTGAATTCATTCATTATCTCTAACACACACCCATCGTATTCCCATTTTTCATTATCTTTTAATCTTCCCCCATTTCTAAAAACAACAATCTTGGTCTTTGAAGTATTTACAGTAAGGTCCCACTTGATAGTGTAATTTAACAATGAGTCTAGCATCTTTTGCAAACCTACAGGTGTTTCGGCAAAGATAACTGTATCATCAGCATATATAAGTAAAAATATGTTAATTAGTTGTAAGTCAATCGAAGGACATCTGTCCTCTATAAATTGCATTTCGAAATCGTTAACATACAACGAAAATAACAGAGGTGACAAAATTTCTTCTTGAAAAAGTCCAATCTGACAGTCGAAAAAATCAGCGCATACTCCGTTGTTTTTTACACAGTATCTTACATTTTTATAAAGTGATCTGATAACATTTAACATTTTGCCTTCAATACCTTCTTTGATCAACTTGTACCATAAATTCTGTCTATTGATCAGGTCAAAGCTTGGTATAGTCAATGAAACAACAGTATAGACGTTTTTTACTTTTTAGCGTTCGATTAATTAGGGCCTGTTATGTAACTATAGCATCTGTCGTTTGAATCCAAACTGAGCATCGATTATCTTCAATACAGACGTAAAAAGATGACCAATACAACGGAAAACTGAAATACCCCTGTAGTTATCAGGGTTACTTTGGTCACCTTTCTTAAATACTGGAACTATATTTCCAACTGTCCACATACGAGATAATTACCTGATTTAAACATGTGGTTTATTGTTGGTTAACATGTTTAACCGATTTAATAAAAAATGCATCTAATCATAACTGCGTTTAAAATTTCATTGCAGATCCAGGTTAGCCCTCCAAAATACCGTACACAAGGAACCTGTGGCTGTTTCTGCAGGCAGATTTTAAATAACCGTGTGCTTATTTGTAACCGTGTGCTCGTTTGTTAACGAAATTTGAAGAGCGATAAGAGAGAATCTTGTAGTTTCAAACAAAAGAAATATCACTGCATTGCATTGAGATTGGGACAAATACATATTTATTTTTTTGATAATTGTAAGAAAGTTGATCTTTTTTAAACTCCAAAATGTTTAAAAGAAAACTAGTCTTACATTGTACATGTTGAACCAACTAACGACAATGTCTGTTGTTCAATCAAATATTTTTTATATAATATATTATGCGCATATTTCAAGACCCTTATTGCTTATGCACATATAAAATAAAGGCTTTGCCAAAAGGCAATTGTACACTTCTGGGATAGAACTTAGGCATTTTTGAAATGAAAATGCTGCATAATTTTCCTATATATTATATACTCTGCATGTTCAACTGTCAACTTTAACGATATTTCTCTTTTCAAAATTGTAAACGTACAGAGAAAACATATTTACAACAGCATAGAATATCAAATGTTATTTATATGGACAAATCATGAGCCTTTTTAAATAAAATTATTTTGATAAAATTTGTATAAATTTCTTAAAATATTAATATTGTTTGTATTCATTAGTTCTGAGAATTTACAATATTTGGCATTTCATAATAGTATTTGAATAAATATAACTTCCTTTCTGTAGACAGAAAGGGACATTTTAACAAGTAGTGAAGTTCTCACCAATGTCTTGGGTATCACAATATGTACATATTCTGTTTGGTACTCTACATTATTCTTTCCTCCAGCTTCCACTATATACATAATGCAATTAATTCATTTTCAACCTCTAGATAATTTTCAAAATTACAATTTTATTTATATGTTTTTTTTAATACGCAGACTCAGCGGAATTAAAAATATCATTACTCCTCCACTTTTGTAAATCGTGGTCACTCTATATTTACTGTTTGATATTTAATACACATCACGTGACACAATTTTCCAAAAACTGGGAATTCCATATATATATATCAGTCAATCAATATTAGATTGTCTAAAAATTCTACTAGATGCTCTTTTCATCCCATTTGATTACAACAAACAATCCTTTATATCTGAATTTTTACCTCAAAATTTCAATAACTGCAAAGCTGATAATGAAATTCTCCTTGTTATAAAACAGTATATTTTCCAAATGCGATGCTTTCACAACTCCCTCAACATCAATGGACTTGTTGATGCATTACAACAATTGTACTGATATATAAGTTATCTCGTTGTGATGGAAAGTATCTAATACAGTTAACAATTAGGCCGCACGAAAGAACATTTTGAAATCA
Organism: Mizuhopecten yessoensis; assembly: GCF_002113885.1. Lineage (NCBI taxonomy): Eukaryota > Metazoa > Mollusca > Bivalvia > Pectinida > Pectinidae > Mizuhopecten > Mizuhopecten yessoensis. The sequence goes on along the minus strand of NW_018407171.1, from coordinate 287,039 downwards.
GTTCGCGGTCATTAATTTTATGTCTATTTGTCTACCGGAAAGTTTATTCTCGTCCGGATCTAATTTTATGTAGCTATATCATATATCCGGTTGTTTATGGACAGTGTTTCTTAGACACGTGAATCAGTGCGAGCGACTTTACATGTAGTGGCTTTTTGGTAAGGTATCCAGTTTCAAAATTGTTGGTAGTTATGTAGTTTTATCGGTAAAATTTATCTTAGTCTCCCGTAAAAAAACCCAGTAAACTGCTTGCGATGTCAACAACCATCTGACTTGCAACCGGATGCTGGGGATAGTGATGTCAGATTGAGTTACTCCCTCGCCACACCGTCCAGCGATCAAGATGCCGGGTATAGAAAAATTACTGCTCGGAATATTACGTTATAGAGTCAACACAAGATGGAAGCTTCTAGAACAATTTCAGCGCGTGAAAGATAACCCAGAGGTATGATTGTTCTCTGTCAAAAATGTTGCAGAGGTCATATAAATTAAAGGCCCAGTTCCCTGTCGTTTGAGCTCATGTTTGTGTGCGTGTCCAGTTTCTGTTCCGGGGTCTTTTAATTTGTTGACATCACCAATGTTTGGGTAGCAAATGTATTTTTCTTTTACATCCACACGGAGCTCTCAGTAAATGAGATATATGAATCATATATGGGTGTGCAATGCACTATTATATATGAAATAATAAGACTGCACAAACATGTCGGTTCACACTATTTTACTTGAAGCACTACTATGACATTTTGCTCTAGTTTGTTTATTTGTCAATATCCACCGTAATATAGTTTGTAGCAAATATCATAATGATATTTATCACTGAATATCCTCCTAATATAATGACTCGCAGGAAGGAAAATGCAGAGGATTAGAAACCCAGTGGCAAAACCTATGGTTTGTTGCTTTTGTGTTTACTCATTGAAGAGAAAAAGAGAGCATTATAGTCACCTGTTGATAGCTGTACATTATATCTACCTATGTTCCTTTTAGTTCATTAAATTTCCTGCCCAGCAATATCTATTTTGCATAATTTGCCTCACAAGTGACAAGCTGACCAGTGAAAATAAAGTGAATCAAAAGGAAAACAAATTAAATCAAAATGATCTGCCATGAAAACGAATGCACTATATATATGTATATTATAATTGAAAATAATTCAGTTTGAATGATCATGGTGAGAAATGTGGTCAGCAACTTCAAGAGTTTCAGAATGATATTTATCCTCCCAAATTATTAGGGTTTTTTCCTGCAATAACAATTGATGTTTGTCTCGATGAAACAAAATATGACAATATATCTTGTGATTTCACAGTTAACATTAAGAACTAGATGCTGTATCTAACATAATTATCTAACTCACAGCGTCGTGTCATGATTCACCTAGATTTACTCTACATTTCATGCATCTCATCACTTTTTATTGAATTTTCATGGAGCCAATTATTGTGCATGAAATGAAGTTTAGATGCCCTGAAAGAGAATTGCGTAATTTCTATTTTCCTGATTTGCAAGATATGGCCAGTTATTCTCAGAAAAAAACACTGCCCATATTTTGTAAGCCAAAGAACAAAATGGGAAAGTAATATTAACTTCACCTGAATAAATTGTGATACCTTGAAAAGCAGTCAACACAGATATATACAAAAATTTCAGATTATTATTTGTTGGAAAGTTTGTGATATTTAAGCCAAAGAATATTCCAATGAAAAAGGCTGAAAATGCATATAATATAGAGTAAATCGTGGCTTAATGCAAATACTCCCATCATGATGCTGCATGCAAATTTCACCTGTAAATTGTATATATTTACAGCCAACATCAGTGTTTTTCACTTGCATAGACAGTCGTGTGCTGGCTACAAAGTTTATGGACAGTCAAGTTGGTGACAACTTCGTGGTTCGCAGTGCTGGTAACTTGATTCCTCATGCATGTAACTTTAGCTACGAGACAGCCACAACAGAAGCTGGAGCTCTGGAGCTGGGCTGTATAGTGAATGGTGTCAAACATGTTGTTGTGTGTGGACACTCAGATTGTAAGGTGAGTTAATTAAGTTATAAACAATCGTCGGCTTTGCTTCACGTTTAACTATTTCCCCCTTTATCTTAACATTGATATTATAAAATTGAGGTTTTATTTCTCTATGAACTCAACTGAAACCTCAACAACATTCATGAAAGTGGGAAAAAAGGAAAATTATTTCTGTTGGAATAATTAAAAAAATCTTTTTACATTAAACCATAGATTGACTTTTTATCAAGAGAGAGTGAAATATGGTAAGCTTATTTATAACATTGTAGGCTATGAATCTGCTGTATTCCATGCGTGATTCGGTCCACAAAGTAGAAGGAGGGCCACTCAAACTGTGGCTAAAACGGCATGGCACAGCAAGTCTTGAGAAATTCAAACTTCTTAAACCAGACAATGAATACAAAGGACCTGTCCCCTTCCAGACAGCTCGCAAGTTTGAAGCCTACATCGACCCTGAAAACCGCTTCAATCTAGAGGACAAGTTATCACAGGTCTGTATTTATTTATTGGGTGTGCAATGCAATATTATATATGGGTGTGCAATGCACTATTATATATGGGTGTGCAATGTACTATTATATATGGGTGTGAAATGTACTATTATATATATGATAAGACTGCACTATTATATATGGGTGGGCAATGTACTATTATATATGGGTGTGTAATGCACTATTATATATGGGTGTGCAATGCACTATTATATATTATATAATAAGACTGCACTATTATATATGGGTGTGGAATGTACTATTATATGTATGATAAGACTGCACTATTATATATGGGTGTTGAATGTACTATTATATATATGATAAGACTGCACTATTATATATGATATAATATGACTGCACTATTATATATGGGTGTGTAATGTACTATTATATTTGGGTGTGCAATGCACTATTATATTTGGGTGTGTAATGCACTATTATATTTGGGTGTGTAATGCACTATTATATATGGGTGTGCAATGTACTATTATATATGGGTGTGTAATGCACTATTATATATGGGTGTGTAATGTACTATTATATATGGGTGTGCAATGCACTATTATATATGGGTGTGTAATGCACTATTATATATGGGTGTGTAATGTACTATTATATATGGGTGTGCAATGTACTATTATATATGGGTGTGTAATGCACTATTATATATGGGTGTGTAATGTACTATTATATATGGGTGTGCAATGTACTATTATATATGGGTGTGCAATGCACTATTATATTTGGGTGTGCAATGTACTATTATATATGGGTGTGTAATGCACTATTATATTTGGGTGTGTAATGTACTATTATATATGGGTGTGCAATGCACTATTATATATGGGTGTGCAATGCACTATTATGTAGTGGTGTGCTATGTACTATTATATATGGGTGTGCAATGCACTATTATATATGATATAATAAGACTGCACTATTATATATGGGTGTGGAATGTACTATTATATATATGATAAGACTGCACTATTATATATGGGTGTTGAATGTACTATTATATATATGATAAGACTGCACTATTATATATGATATAATAAGACTGCACTATTATATATGGGTGTGGAATGTACTATTATATATATGATAAGACTGCACTATTATATATGGGTGTTGAATGTACTATTATATATATGATAAGACTGCACTATTATATATGATATAATAAGACTGCACTATTATATATGGGTGTGGAATGTACTATTATATATGGGTGTGCAATGTACTAATGTACTATTATATTTGGGTGTGTAATGTACTATTATATATGGGTGTGTAATGCACTATTATATATGGGTGTGCAATGTACTATTATATATGGGTGTGTAATGTACTATAATATATGGGTGTGCAATGAACTATTATATATGGGTGTGTAATGTACTATTATATATGGGTGTGTAATGCACTATTCTATATCGGTGTGCAATGTACTATTATATATGGGTGTGCAGTGTACTATTATATATGATATAATAATACTGCACTATTATATATGGGTGTGGAATGTACTTTTATATATATGATAAGACTGCACTATTATATATGGGTGTTGAATGTACTATTATATATATGATAAGACTGCACTATTATATATGATATAATAAGACTGCACTGTTATATATGGGTGTGTAATGCACTATTATATATGTGTGTAATGCACTATTATATATGGGTGTGCAATGTACAATTAAATATGGGTGTGTAATGTACTATTATATATGGGTGTGCAATGCACTATTATTTATGATATAATAAGACTGCACTATTATATATGGGTGTGCAATGTACTATAATATATGGGTGTGTAATGTACTATTGTATATGGGTGTGCAATTAACTATTATTTATGGGTGTGTAATGCACTATTATAAATGAGTGTGTAATGCACTATACTATTATATATGGGTGTGTAATGCACTATTCTATATCGGTGTGCAATGTACTATTATATATGGGTGTGCAATGCACTATTATATATGATATAATAAGACTGCACTATTATATTTGGGTGTGGAATGTACTATTATATATGATATAATAAGACTGCACTATTATATTTGGGTGTGGAATGTACTATTATATATGATATAATAAGACTGCACTATTATATATGGGTGTGCAATGTACTATTAGATATGGGTGTGTAATGTACTATAATATATGGGTGTGTAATGAACTATTATATATGGGTGTGTAATGTACTATTATATATGGTTGTGTAATGCACTATTCTATATCGGTGTGCAATGTACTATTATATATGGGTGTGCAATGCACTAATGTACTATTATATTTGGGTGTGTAATGTACTATTATATATGGGTGTGCAAGGAACTATTATATATGGGTGTGCAATGTACTATTATGTATGGGTGTGCAATGAACTATTATATATGGGTGTGTAATATACTATTATATATGGGTGTGTAATGCACTATTCTATATCGGTGTGCAATGTACTATTATATATGGGTGTGCAATGCACTAATGTACTATTATATTTGGGTGTGTAATGTACTATTATATATGGGTGTGCAATGTACTATTATATATGTGTGTGCAGTGCACTATTATATTTGGGGGTGTAATGTACTATTATATATGGGTGTGCAATGCACTATTATATATGATATAATAAGACTGCACTGTTATATATGGGTGTGTAATGCACTATTATATATGGGGGTGCAATGTACTATTATATATGGGTGTGTAATGCACTATTATATATGGGGGTGCAATGTACTATTATATATGGGTGTGTAATGGACTATTGTATATGGGTGTGCAATGAACTATTATTTATGGGTGTGTAATGCACTATTATAAATGAGTGAGTAATGCACTATTATATATGGATTTGCAATGTACTATTAGAAATGGGTGTGCAGTGTACTATTATATATGATATAATAAGACCACTATTATATATGGATGTGTAATGCACTATTATATATGGGTGTGTAATGCACTATCATATATGGGTGTGTAATGTACTATTATATATGGGTGTGCAATGTACTATTATATATGGGTGTGTAATGTACTATTGTATATGGGTGTGCAATGAACTATTATTTATGGGTGTGTAATGCACTATTATAAATGAGTGTGTAATGCACTATTATATATGGATATGCAATGTACTATTAGAAATGGGTGTGCAGTGTACTATTATATATGATATAATAAGACTGCACTATTATATATGGGTGTGGAATGTACTATTATATATATGATAAGACTGCACTATTATATATGATATAATAAGACTGCACTATTACATATGGGTGTGTAATGCGCTATTATATATGGGTGTGCAATGTACTATTAAATATGGGTGTGTAATGCACTATTATATATGATATAATAAGACCACTATTATATATGGGTGTGTAATGCACTATTGTATATGGGTGTGTAATGCAGTATTATATATGGGTGTGCAATGTACTATTATATATGGGTGTGTAATGTACTATTATATATGGGTGTGCAATGTACTTTTATATATGGGTGTGTAATGTACTATTATATATGGGTGTGCAAGGAACTATTATATATGGGTGTGCAATGTACTATTATATATGGGTCTGCAATGTACTATTACATATGGGTGTCCAGTTTAATATTATATATGATATAATAAGACTGCACTATTATATATGGGTGTGGAATGTACTATTATATATATGATAAGACTGCGCTATTATATATGATATAATAATAATGCACTATTATATATGGGTGTGGAATGTACTATTATATATATGATAAGACTGCACTATTATATATGATATAAGAAGACTGCACTATTATATATGGGTGTGTAATCCACTATTATATATGGGTGTGTAATGCACTATTATATATGATATAATAAGACCACTATTATATATGAGTGTGTAATGCACTATTATATATGGGTGTGTAATGCACTATCATATATGGGTGTGTAATGTACTATTATATATGGGTGTGCAATGTACTATGATATATGGGTGTGTAATGTACTATTATATATGGGTGTGCAATGTACTATTATGTATGGGTGTGCAATGAACTATTATATATGGGTGTGTAATGCACTATTATATATGGGTGTGTAATGTACTATTATATATATGATAAGACTGCACTATTATATATGATATAATAAGACTGCACTATTATATATGGGTGTGTAATGCACTATTATATATGGGTGTGCAATGTACTATTAAATATGGGTGTGTAATGCACTATTATATATGATATAATAAGACCACTATTATATATGAGTGTGTAATGCACTATTATATATGGGTGTGTAATGCACTATCATATATGGGTGTGTAATGTACTATTATATATGGGTGTGCAATGTACTATGATATATGGGTGTGTAATGTACTATTATATATGGGTGTGCAATGTACTATTATGTATGGGTGTGCAATGAACTATTATATATGGGTGTGTAATGCACTATGATATATGGGTGTGTAATGTACTATTATATATGGGTGTGCAGTGTACTTTTATGTATGGGTGTGCAATGAACTATTATATATGGGTGTGTAATGCAGTATTATATATGGGTGTGTAATGTAATATTATATATGGGTGTGCAGTGTACTTTTATGTATGGGTGTGCAATGAACTATTATATATGGGTGAGTAATGCACTATTATATATGGGTGTGCAATGTACTTTTATATATATGATAAGACTGCACTATTATATATGATATAATAAGACTGCACTGTTATATATGGGTGTGTAATGCACTATTATATATGATATAATAAGACTGCACTGTTATATATGGGTGTGGAATGTACTATTATATATATGATAAGACTGCACTATTATATATGGGTGTGCATGCTAAAAACTAAGAGATACCAAACTCTTAACTCAATTGGTTAATAATGTCTGTTACAGGTCAATTGTCTGCAGCAGTTACAGAATGTAGCCAGCTACCCGTTCATGAAGGACCTGATCTCCAGTGAGGAGGTGAAGCTCCATGCCATGTGGTTTGATATCTATACTGGCGAAGTGTTTATGTTCAGTCGAACCCAGCAGAAGTTTTTAGAGATTAATGACCAGACCATCAACCACCTGCTCCATGACGCCTACCGTAAAGTTGACAAGGTTCCAAAATCTGAGCAAAGACGAAAGTAGACAACAAACATTTTTTCTGTTAAAAATTGCAATTTGACATACACCAAGTGCACATGTTTCTAGAAAAAGCTAAAAGTCTGAATGAAACAAGGTGGCTAACCAGCTGTTGCCAGACTAGAGCTGGTGTGTAGATGAAAAAGGTAGTTAGAAATAAAGAGAACGTATGAAATAGAACAATGCAATACACCTGAAATACATGTAGTGGAAGCATACCTGGTGTGCTAGGTCGTCATCCTTCTTTGTACAAGTATGCATGCATAGTACTTCTTTAAATTTTGAATCATTTTTAAGAAAAGATATACCCGTTTTTGTTTGTTTGGCCGTTGATTTTTGCAACAAAGTCTTAGACTGCTTCATGGTCTGAAAGCCAGACACTGGTTGAGAAGTCTACGAGTGTCCGTGTTCATTCCCTGATACACATTTTTGTCTATGTTAGATATTTGTTATGTATGGGTATCCTTTTTTGACGGGTATCTCTAATAAATAAATAAAAATAAGGGCTGTGGAGGCCAAGTGGTTAAAGCATATGACATTCTGCTACAACTAGCCCGCCACCACTGGGTTGCGGGTTTCGAGACCTACGTGGGGCAGTCGCCAGGTACTGGCCATAGGTCGGTGGTTTTTCTCTGGGAACTCCGGCTTCCTCCACCACCAATACCTGGCACATCCTTAAATGACCATAGCTGTTAAAAGGACTGAAACACACACTAATAAAAATGTTCCTTATATACAGGTATCCTTATTCCTTAATATGAAGGCTATCCTTTATAGGCAGATATCCTTCATATATGGGTCTCCTTGTAGGAAGGTAACATATATTGTTGGCATCCCTTTTAGACAGGTATCTCTATTATACAGACGTAGACCGGTGTCCTTCATACAAAGGTGCTACTTATACACAGGTATTTGCTGTATGCAATCAGTTTATACATACTCTGTTAGATTTGGTCATAAAGACATAATTGTTTTCTAGATATGGTCATTAAATGCAGATATTAGGTAGTAGAGATGGCCCCTATAAACAGATATCTGTTAAGGATTTTGTTTGGTTTACTTCGGTTTTGGAGGTCAGAGATGATTTTGTACAAAGGTAACTGGAATCTTATTGTGTTCCTCAGAACTTTGATGTTGTTTGGTTTAACAAGTAACAGTCCGCAAAAATATAACAAATGCAAAAGAGTTATGAAAATCAATTTTAAAATGGAAACTTGTTAACAAATTTTGATACTTTGCATTCACAATTAATTTACTAAAAAAAACCACTTATTTGGATAAAATGCTTGTCTGATATCAACCATCTTATGAATTGTGAACCTCGATTTAATTGTGTAATTATCAAACCTACTTATGGGATACAAAATGAATGTTCAAACCTCAACTAGATTTATTTGTGTGGTACATTATTATATACTGTGTTAGAGGGAAGAGCAAGTTTTACTTAAATGCTTGTATCTAGGCTACAGATTTGTACATTACCGAGTATGTCAAATTTTTAAAAGATGTTGTAATGACTAAATAAGTTTATTTTTCAAACTTAATTTAAAATTCAAATCTGGGTACAGAAATCATTATTCAAATTTTGTTATAGAATATCACTTAACATCCTACTTTTATACATTTTAGGTGACATCAGTTTGAATGGAACATTTGTCCGAAAACTAACCATTCAATTAAAGAACAATATGTTGTAACCCCAGTTTCCAAACAGTCGGAGACTTTCCTCCTGGAACATATGTATAGAAGGCTAGAACATAAAATTTAGATTACCTCCCCTGAATAAGCTATTGTAAATAACTGATTAAGATTACTCCCCTAACATCACTTGAACACATTGCTGATGTCATTGGAACACATATCATACTAACCAAAACCCAGGAACATGTAGCTTATAATTTCTCCCCTGACTTTACCATATATACCAGAAGATTAAATTATCTCTTCTGACTTCACTTATACCACATGTAGCTTAGATGATCATCTCAACAGTAACTGATGCGATTGTCCCCTCTGATCTCAATGTGATAACTAGCTTAGATTGTTTCCTGGATATCACACACCAGTATTGATACCTCAGATGATGTTTGTCTCGCAGAACAATTTTGATAAAATAATTATAAAATGATAAATTATAACATCAATAACAGATGTTATTATAGATGAAATCAGATACATGTTTGAAAAGAATTGATTGGAAATCCATTTAGTTAATTTTCCAGATACATTCTATCATTTTTGCATTTTGTGTACCAGAAAGACATTCATTTTATATTCATCATATAACAAACCTTTTGAATATTTGGTACCAAAAATTAAGGTATGAATAAATTGAATATTAGGTACCTAATAATTTTCACTTGTGACACATGTGCTGTGCCCTGTTACACTATTTTTAGTTGCCAGTGCACAGTCATCTGTCTATCTTCACCACATGGATGAAATGGCCATATCGTGCGGTAAACTATTTTCTCTCATTTCCCTGTGTGTAAGATAGAGCTGTCCCGGGTAAGAAAGGGGTGTAGTAAATTTCTCTCGCACACCCCATTTCACGTGACGTGACGCCACAATGGCTCAACAATGACATGACGTCACAAATTTGGAACTCTCCGATGCAGCAATGCGGAAAAGGCGACGTGATCAAATTAAAACCTTTTAATATATATATATACCGTACACGTTAGAAAGATGTGATTGTTTTTCTGTGCAGGCACTGTTTGCAAATATGGGATATTCTTAATCTGGCTTGCTGATTCGTTTTCATCTAAAAAGCTCAGGAGAAAAATTGATATTTTCAAAATAGTGGCAGTCCAAACGCATTTTCATGGTTTCTAGGCTTATTCTGGTGGTTGGAATGAGAAAATATACTCTTACATGCCCAAGGGTGTAGGATAGGGACATTCAACCCTCGGGATTTTCAAATTTGGCCAAACCCTCGGGTTATACCAAATTTGAAAATCCTTCGAGTGGAATGTCCCTATCCTACACCCCTGGGCATGAAAGAGTCTTATATTCTTTGTCCGGATTCCTCCATTTAGCAAATTTTCAAAAGATGCCTCATTTCTTTGTATTTCTAGTTATTATTTCCTAGACATTAACACAGAGAAGGTATTTGTGTTTTATATTGATATATATAATAGTATATTAAGTTCAATATATGTGGCTGCTTGACTAGGCGATTATTATACGTGTGTTACCATATAAATAAGGAATACTGTTGAATGCTGTGAATCTTATCTAGCTTTTGTTTACTTTTTTTATTATATTACGGGTGCAATATACATCATACCAAGTATGTTTGAAAGGTGCATTCCATGTTAGATCAAAGAAGTATTGTGTATGTGTTCATATGTTAAAGAATGTCAGTAGCTTCTACTGGTTAGTGACTAAACCTGACAATATCTCCTGGTTAGTGACTTAACCAGACAATATCTCCTGGTTAGTGACTTAACCTGACAATATCTCCTGGTTAGTGACTTAACCAGACATTATCTCCTGGTTAGTGACTTAACCTGATAATATCTCCTGGTTAGTGACTTAACCAGGCAATATCTTCTGGTAAGTGGCTTAACCAGACAATATCTCCTGGTTAGTGACTTAACCAGACCATATCATCTGGTTAGTGACTTAACCAGGCGATTTTTTCTGATTAGTGACTTAACCTGACAATATCTTCTGGTAAGTGGCTTAACCAGACAATATCATCTGGTTAGTGACTAAACCAGACACTATCTCCTGGTTAGTGACTTAACCTGACAATATCCTCTGGTAAGTGGCTTAACCAGACAATATCATCTGGTTAGTGACTAAACCAGACACTATCTCCTGGTTAGTGACTAAACCTGACAATATCTCCTTGTTAGTGACTTAACCAGACAGTATCTCCTGGTTAGTGACAACCTGACAATATCCTCTGGTAAGTGGCTTAACCAGACAATATCTCCTGGTTAGTGACTTATCCTGACAATATCTTGTGGATAGTGACTTAACCAGACAAATATGTGTAATATCATTCCTTTTTACGGCACCAATTTATGGAAAAATAAAGATAAAGGTGTTGTTCTTTCACATTTACTGTCAAAATATTCACAAAATGAGCACTTGTACAAACGTTTTCCAATGTAACGAGGATGACTCTGAATGGTGTTATATGTATGGAATTACAATGTGACAAAACAATATGGCAGCGATAATTATACATAACGTTAGTACAAAACATTCTGCTGGCATGGCAACATGCAAAGCAATGTATCAAGCTCTGTCGGAACCCTCTTTTATTTGTGTATAGTTATTTATATTTAATTTTTGAAGACTGCTTAGTAATTGTAGTGTAATCTGAGAACAATGTAATTATTACTCTGTTTTTAATTTATTTACAGGTGCAATATCTACCAAGATTTGTTCCATTTGACTTTCGTGTGCTACACTTTCAGCATGTTTTGTAGAAGTTATGGCCGTCTATCATATATATTATGTATTGGCATTTAATCAGTACTTATTTTATCATTGACTCTCCAGTAAAATTTCCGAGATTTGATTCTGTATCAATCACAGTTTATTTCATGTACTAGTCATTAGCTTCAATGAGATAGACTTTTAACAAGGAATTGTCTCCATCACTTGACCGAAAATCTACCCATGTCGTCTTGTAGATAAATATAGTAATTCTATGTAAGTCTTGTTTGTTCATTCAATAGAATAAAACTGATAATGTATTATGGAACAGATTTTGTTTCTTTTGTAATAATATACTTTTCCATTGTAGCAATTATAAGTATTGAAGTTGGCTTTTCTGTTGGTAGATCAATAGATAAAAAGGTGATTGCAGGAAAGAAGGAAACGCTTTTAAGATATAGTTACTTTAAGTATAACAAAACAGAAGTATTATACGACAGCATTAAACACGAGGTGCGGATATAAGACCAAAACAGCTGTTCTGGAATTGATCGGGGCAAGAGGCGGAACAAACTAGACATTTTGTTGTAGATGCTAAAAAATGAAGTAATCTATATGTTGCATATGTCATTAATGTGTATCGTTACTGAATGGAATCGTGACAATATGATAACAAGTTCAAGTTGATAAATGCTTTACTGGGGACCCGTATCATACTATTTACACAGATACAAATGTATCGAAATCAGTCCTGGTTTTGTAGATTTAAACATCGTTTAAATGTTTACATGTAACACGTCGGTTCCTACCAATCCTACGTCATATTGTCCTGTTTATCATCCATGATGCGTGCTGTTTAGTTTATAAAGTGGCTAGACCAGATACTTCGTCAACAATCTATCGGTTTATATCATTCAAATATGCATATCACATACGTGAATACACACAGCATTTTACAGCGGTGCATATGACTAAATGGAACTAAATGCTTAAGGAAAGATCGCTGATGGTCATTTGTCGTCACATATAAATGTCATACAAACATTATGTATACATTTGCATGTTTCTGCTGAAAGAAATGCAAATCTACGAAGACTAATGTCGCGAAGTAAGTGTTTTGGGGTTTGCTGTTTACAGGAAGAGGAACGACAGGTCGATCCAGAATAAAATCTGGTGATATATATACAATGACGATGAAAGCATATTAATAATTTAGATATTGTTAACGACTCTTTAAACTTAACGAAAGCATAGAACAATTATTTATTTCATGTATTATAAGTTCAACCACGATCAACTATTAAGGGCGTGGTGTCTCGAGTGTCTCAAAACAATGTATGTGTCGGTATTAAGGGCGTGGTGTCTCGCGTGTCTCAAAACAATGTATATGTTGGTATTAAGGGCGTGGTGGCTCGAGTGTCTCAAAACGATGTATGTGTTGGTATTTAGGGAATGGTGTCTCGAGTGTCTCAATATATGTGTTGGTATTAAGGGCGTGGGGTCTCGAGTGTCAATGTATGTCTTGGTATTAAGGGCATGGGGTCTGAGTGTCTCAATGTATGGGTTGGTATTAAGGGCGTGGTGTCTCGAGTGTCTCAATGTATGTGTTGGTATTTAGGGCATGGTGTCTCGAGTGTCTCAAAACAGTATATGTGTTGGTATTAAGGGCGTGGTGTCTCGAGTGTCAATGTATGTGTTGGTATTAAGGGCATGGTGTCTGAGTGTCTCAATGTATGTGTTGGTATTAAGGGCGTGTTGTCTCGAGTGTCTCAAAACAATGTATGTGTTGGTATTAAGGGCGTGGTGTCTCAAGTGTCTCAAAACAGTATATGTGTTGGTATTAAGGGAGTGGTGTCTCGAGTGTCTCAAAACAATGTATGTGTTGGTATTAAGGGCATGGTGTCTCGAGTGTGTCAGTGTATGTGTTGGTATTAAGGGCATGGTGTCTCGAGTGTGTCAATGTATGTCTTGGTATTAAGGGCGTGGTGTCTCGCGTGTCTCAAAACAATGTATGTGTTGGTAATTAGGACATGGTGTCTCGAGTGTCTCAAAACAGTGTATGTGTTGGTATTAAGGGCGTGGTGTCTCGAGTGTCTCAATGTATGTGTTGGTATTAAGGGCATGGTTTCTCGAGTGTCTCAAAACAATGTATGTGTTGGTATTAAGGGCGTGGTGTCTCGCGTGTCTCATAACAATGTATGTGTTGGTATTAAGGGCGTGGTGTCTCGAGTGTCTCAATGTATGTGTTGGTATTAAGGGCATGGTGTCTCGAGTGTCTCAAAACAATGTATGTGTTGGTAGTCCTAACGCTTTGTCGCCTTGTCTGGTGGTTTGTATACCTCTGTTACTCTGTTCAAGATAATTGTTTATACCACAAAGAACATTTTTCATTTTTTAACTTAACACATTTTTGGTTTTTATTTTCTACCATTCTGAAAGCCTATTACATGTTTTTACTACAATGCAGTCTGTTATACCAAACACAAATATTGTATTAATCCTCTTACTGATACTACTTTTATGTAATGATATAGAGACAAATCCAGGACCTGAAGGTAACAGAGAAATATCCTTGTTTCATTTAAACAGTAGAAGTGTTCGCAACAAAATTCCGTCTATATAATGTTAAGCACACGAATATCAAGTTTTATCTTTTCCTGAAACACATTTGGACGCGAATTGCATAAATTCTGATTTATCTATAGATGTCTTTAGTACTCCTATACGACTTGATAGAAACAGTTACGGTGGCGGAGTTATGGTATATGTATCTGATGATCTACTTTACAAGCGGCCATATGATTTGAAATTCAAAGGTGGTGAAGTTATCTGGATAGAGCTAATCACTGAAAAAAATACTATTTTATTATGTACTGTTTACCGCCCCCTGGAATATCCAGTGTTAAATTTTGGGATGACTTTCAAAATTCTATCGATAATGCTCTTTCGTATAGTAATAATGTAATAATACAGGGGGATAGTAATGTAGACTTTCTTACTGTATCAAATAGTAGAGTACACGAACTCATCATGCTCTTTAATATTGAAAACGTTATAACTGAACCAACTCGAAATACCGAAAATACCAGTTCATTACTTGACTTTGTTTTAGTGAGTGACAATGTGAGTTACGGAGTCCTCCGTGTTACCTGTTGATAACGTTATTAGTGATTACTCCGCCACTGTTGTTGTAATAGAAGTACCACAAAAATCAATCAGCACTTTTAAACGCGAGGTATGGATATATAAAGATCCAAATTTGGGTTTATTTAATAGTCGAATTAGAGACTTCTCTTGGAATGAGACATTGGATTCAGCATCAATTTAGATGAAGCCTGTGCAATATTTATGCGAAGTTTTTAGAATTTGCTAAAGCCAATATTCCAAACGATAAGCCATGGTTCACATCAGAATTGCGCCTAGAAATAAGGAAAAGAAATAGGTTACACAAGCTCAACAGTAAAAACAATAACAAATATTCCATGGACAAGTTTAAAGCCCAAAGAAACAAAGTTAATAATATGAAAAAACATCCTTTTTTGAAAACATAAATGGTTTTATTGACCTAGTAGACGCATCCGACTCGAAAACTTATTGGCGACTCATGCGCCGACTGATTGGTAAACAAACTAATACTGATTCTATCACAGCATTATACGACGCTGACAACAATTTTTTAGTGCATGACGAAATCAGAAAAGCAATTGTGTTAAATAAGTATTTTTGTTCGATATCTGATATCGATGAAGACCTGTACAGTCCCAGTTTTCCAACCCGTTGTAATTTGTCGTTACATACCGTTGTAATTTGTCGTTACATACCGTTGTAATTCGTCGTTACATACCGTTGTAATTCGTCGTTACATACCGTTGCAATTCGTCGTTACATTCCATTGTAATTCGTCGTTACATTCCATTGCAATTACTAAAACTGATATTCATGATATTCTAAAAACATTGAAGTTAAACAAGGCAACTGGAAATGATAATATAAGTCATAATATGTTAAAAGATACTGCCGAGACAGTTTGCGAACCGCTGTTTATTTTATTCACTAGATCATTAAGAGAATGCTACCATTATTTAAGAAAAATGAACGAACTCTTCCATCTAACTATAGACCGATATCATTGTTAAGTTCTGTAAGCGAACTGTTTGAGAGAGTCATACACACATACCTTCACTGTTATATGTTAGAGAATAATTTACTTTATAAATATCAATCAGGTTTCGTTAAAGGACATTCAACCGTTTACCAATTAATAGACATTTATCATAATATTTGTTCTGCTCTGGAAAGTAAGCAACAGACATATATGACATTTTTTGTTTTATATATCTCAAGGCTTTTGATATGGTGTGGCACAGGGGTTTATTAAATAAATTATATGCTTATGGTATCAAGGGTAATATTCTCTCCTGGATTAAGGATTATCTGCTAGAAAGAAAGCAGCAGGTCATATTAGGTAACACCACTTCTTCAATTGGTCATTTAAATGCAGGTGTTCCACAGGGGTCGGTCCTCGGACCTTTCCTATTTTTAGTTTTTATAAATGATATTGCTGATAATTTTCTTTCACTTGCAAGAATGTTTGCCGGTGACACGTCTTTATCATTTTCATCGAGCACTGTAAAAGAAATAGAAAATGTATTGATCCATGATCTGGCAATTATTGAAGATTGGTCAGACAAATGGAATGTTAATTTTAATCCAACCAATACTGAAATAGTACTTTTTCATTGTTCACAAAAGTTAGATGTACATTTAATGTTTAATAATACACCATTACAAACTTCCACTGATCACAGACATCTAGGTGTAACATTAAATGAAAACTGTGAATGGTCTGTACATGTTGACAATATTATTAAATCAGCATCAAAACATATATCAGTATTACGTAAGTAAAATATATTTTAAATAAGAAAACATTATCAAAATTGTAGGCAGTTTTTATAAGACCTCTTTTGGAATACGCTTGCGAGCTATGGGATGAATGTAATGGTACAGATTCGGAAAAACTAAAAAAAAATACAGTTAGAAGCGGCTAAAACTGTGACTGGTCTTCCTGTTTTTGCAAGTAGGCAAAGCTTGTATTTCGAAACTAGGTGGAAAACATTAAGCAATCGTCGGAAAACTCGTAAGTTAACATTATTATATAAAATACAAAATAATCTTACCCCTTCTTACTTACAGGATATAATGCCAAACAGAGTGTTTAATGTTAGCAATTACAATTTACGAAATCAAAATAATTATGTGATAACAAGATGTCGATTAACCTTATTTGAGAAATCGTTTATTCCTAGCACATTAAGACTTTGGAATAATCTTGATATTCAAATCAGAACATGTAATACGCTTTCTACATTTAAAAATAAAATATCTTTTAAAGGAGAATATGCTCCTGATTCTTATTCCACTGGTGAACGAAAATTCAATGTTTTGCATACAAGACTCGGGTATAACTGCAGTTCCTTGAGCTCTGACCTCAAACGTATAAATGTAATTCAGTCACCTGAATGCATATGTTCTTATCCTATAGAAAGTGTTGAGCATTATCTTTTAGAATGTCCATTGTATGTAGAAGCCAGAAATACCCTCAGGAGACAACTTTTAGGGAATTTGAATTTAGATTGTTTGACTACTGATTTACTTTTGTATGGTTCAGACATGTTTACTGCTAATGGAAATTGTATTCTATTCATATCAGTTCAAGAATACGTTATAAATTCAAAACGATTTAGTTAATATTTTAAAAAAATAGTAAATAAACTTATATATCACCTGCACGTGGTTAGCACTGTGGTACTTTGCTGACGCAGTGGATCAAGTTCTCAAGTTCTTTATTCACCAAAAGTCTTAAGACTTATAGGTACAAACTAATCATGACACATTGTACATGTATATATGTTATAGGAGAGTGACTATAAGCATACAAGTGCAAACTAAACAAAGAACATAATACAAAAGCACAAAAAATATAAATACGTAGCTAATTAATCAATTTCGCCGCTTAGTGGCTAGATATAAATATTTACCTAGATTTGACAACTGTTTGACATTATTTACAGATAAAAGTTGGACAAGTTTGTATAGTTGGGCGCGTTAGTTTCGGTACTGTGTATTGAATATAGCTATTTATTTGTTGTAGGGACTTTTGTCTATGTTCTCATCATTAAACACATCTATGAAGAGAATCTTGTGTCGGTCGTTATTACGCCAAGACCCTCCCCTAAAAATCCGACTACGTTACACAGAGGGACTCTTATAATAATACTTCTTTATATACTTTAACCTCAAATCATTATAAAAAGGACATACAAAAATGAAATGAAATTCGTCCTCGACGTCTCCCAAATCACATTTGCTACAGTTTCTATTTCTGCGAATGATATTATTGTGTCTACCCTTTTCGATATTCAGTTGATGAGACGACGTTCTAAATTTAGTTAACATATATTTGTATTTTGTTTCAATATGTTTACGGAGATAAAACTGAATACTATGACTGTCTATAAGATATTGATATAGTCTACCTTTTGATGAAGCTGCTATCTTTGCCAACATATTTTGCTTAGTAACATCTTTCAATCTGTGTTCAATAATTTCAAAAGTGTTTACCAATGGTAG
>NW_018407171.1:248492-268079 GCF_002113885.1 Mizuhopecten yessoensis | reverse complement strand
TTTCCACGAATACCTTGGTGTATTAATTTACTCCACAGTTTTCCTCTATTAACAAAATCAAATGCTTTTTTTAAATCTATAAAGCAACAGTAAAGTCTCTCTTTTTTACGCAATTTCTTGTTAATTAATGTTTGTAAAACAAATATGGCGTCAATGGTTGAACTGCCTTTTCTAAAACCAAACTGAGCATCTGTTATTATACAATTTTCTTTTTCCCATGTCATAATTCTATTATTCAAGATTGATGTAAATAATTTACCAAAACAGCTTACAAGTGATATACCACGATAATTATTAGTGTCGTTAATACAGCCTTTCTTAAAAACAGGAACAATACATGCTTGTGACCAAGATTCAGGGAAAAACCCAGATCTAAAAATAGCATTAAACAACCGTTCCAAATATGGCACCAGAATATGCTTTCCTTGAATAAAAATTTCGTTTATGATTAAGTCTTCACTACAACTTTTGTTTGATTTCAGGTTTTCAATGGCTTTAACAATTTCTTTTGTTGTGATATTAGAATCAAGATCTTCATAAACTGACTCTATATTAACATTAGGAACATGTTGGTCAGCGCCATCATTCTCCTTTTGCGCCAGATATTTAAAGTGTCTATAGAAGTCATCTATTGTGAGTGTATTCATAGCTCTGTTCGACTTCCGATTATTAAAGATACTGTAAAATTTTCTTGGATCATTTCTTTTCAAAAGGACCAGCATGTCGCCTTCATATCGTTTATAATCTCTTTTAAGTTTAAACACCAACCTTTTGTAATTACGTTTGGCGGTTATTAATATATTGTAATTTTGATTTGATTTATCCCGGTTAAAATTAATCAACGAATTTCTGTATTCAGTATATAGATCTTTGCACCGAGGAGTTATCCACGGTTTATCTTCAATAACAACAGTTTTAGTGCGGTGATCGCGGGAGTTTCTCAGAGGGGTATCTCTACACTCACTAAAAGGTAATGTACAATCATTTAATATTTTACTTATATTATTCACACATTCATCAACTGCATCTTGGTTATTTAAATCAACATTCAATTGTTCATCAATTAACTCACAGTTCTCACTTAATTTATCTAAAATTAGCATAGTATTCTCGCCTTTCCATTTCACGGGAAATACGATCGTATCCGGAATAGCAGGGAGCCTAGCAAGCTCCGAACGCATAAGGAAGCCAATTAAGGATGTGTGATATTTATGCTAGTTGAAAGCGGACATTAAGGTGCGATGCGTTTTAAAGAAAGCTTCAAGGATGTGACCATTGTGTGATGCGGTCTACTGCGTCACAAGCTGTTACGGTGTTGAAACATGCAGGTTGATTTCAAAGCTAATTTTAAATTACTAAATTTTATATTGTTTTAGTGACTATATGATATGCATCATTGACAGAAGTTTCAATATGAAAATAAAAACTATAGATTATTTATAGTATTGTTACAGCGTATGTTTATATTATATACAGGTTACTGAGACATGTAAGGGTACATTCAATGCAACAATAATCTATAAGATATGTATATTGTACATTTTATCTTATTCATGTTTCCTTTGTATCATCTAAATTTACAGTCATCAACATTTTCTACTTTGCAGCCTTATGTATATTTCATCATTATTGCTTTAAGGGAGAAGGCGAACTTTAAGTTTTATAACTTGTGTCTAATCCCTTTTGTATTTTTTGCAAATAAAATATGTTTAAATCAAATCTCGAGTGTAACCTGAATAGTGCCGACAAATATGTGTGAGCCACCATTTTTCAAGGACATCAGTGAACCCCACAAGCCTGCCAGTTTACTCATACTTTATTGATATTATATATACAACAATGAAGTAAACAAAATATACAAAGCGTTCTCTATAAAACAAGTTGGACAGTTTTACGTGTATTTAATCAGGAGAAAAACCACCAAGATGATTATGCTGGCTTGTCCACAGAGACTAGCAGGGTGAGAAATCGATGATACTCTATGCGACTTGTATTCAAATTCAAAAATGTGTTTGCACATTTGTAACTACTAAGTAGTTTGAAGGCAAAATAGTAAAACACAGTGAAATACATGCATAGACCTGTACATGTAGAAAAGTCGCAAAGTGATTGCTTATATTTCTAATATACATTAACATGAACAAAATTAACATAGCTTCAAATAGAAAATTTGATTTTAACATATTTAGCTGCAAAGTCCATACCTTATACTGTCAGCAAGCCCACTCTCCTCAGTTCTAGAGACTGTTTAATGAATAAGCAAGAGTCCAGTGTAAACTGCGAGTTGTTTGTAGATAATATTGAGGTCAAATACTTGGTATCTAAGGTAACATCATTGTGATTGGGAATGCATTTTTGGATATAATATTTTCTGACAGATTCATTAAGGGAACAGTGAAAAAGGTAGTGTACTTCATTTTCTAACACACCACATTGTTTAGTGTCTCTGGTATCTTGGTATACTTTTGAGACGCCCCATGGCTAGCTCCAGCTTGTGTTCACATAAACGAAATGAAGTAAACATTTTCCTTAAAATTCTACTATTAATGTTAAGGTATTTTTCAGGGGCACACTCCATCTTTAAGTCTTTATACATGAATAATTTATTACTCTCGTTTATTATATGTAACACATTTCATCGGCGTTGTTACATGGAATAAAGATAATTATTACCATAGTATACTAACGTGTTGCTAGCTATCCATATACAAATATCCACGTCCATTTACCGTTTTCAAAATTAATGATTATGATGGATTCGAGGATATGCCCAGTTCTCTGTGAGAATATCCTCACTAACAAGATAAAATCGAGAATGATACTTTTACAGTGTAATGATATACAGGCGTAGTCTTTATGTACATTCTTCTCCTACTTGGATAGTCTCTCCTAGCTACTGGTCACCGTCGGCCCCTACTCGGATAGTCTCTCCTAGCTACTGGTCACCGTCGGCTCTTCTAGCTACTGGTTACCGTCGGGCGTCAAACCGACGGTTTTTGTGTCCACTCACGACCTGTTACCAGGGAGGCGTCCACTTCCTGTGATGGAATGTAAACAATCACTGATGTGTAGGACAACAATGAACAGTTTTATCCTGAGATACAGCGTTAGGCGGCTCCCTGTTAGAACTTTCCGTAACTAATCCATGAAAGATACATATAATCCGTGGAATGGAACATTTTACGTCATTGATAACAAAATCGGCGATCCGGCAATGTACATGGTTTATTGTTACAGAAGAATATTAATGAACATTTGAGAAAACTGTTTACCTGCTTGACAAAATGTCTCATCCTCCTTACTGTAATCGATAGACACAATGGGAACGGTCAACATAGTCTTATTATTGCTATCACAGCATCTATAAGTCTTATTATTGCTATAACAGCATCTATAAGTCTTATTATTGCTATCACAACATCTATAAGTCTTATTATTGCTATCACAGCATCTATACGTCTTATTATTGCTATCATAATATCTATAAGTCTTATTATTGCTAACACAACATCTATAAGTCTTATTATTGCTATCGCAGCATCTATAAGTCTTATTATTGCTATCACAGTATCTATACGTCTTATTATTGCTATCATAATATCTATAAGTCTTATTATTGCTATCACAATATCTATAAGTAGTATTATTGCTATCACAGCATCTATTAGTCTTATTATTGCTAACACAACATCTAAAAGTCTTATTATTGCTAACACAGCATCTATAAGTCTTATTATTGCTATCACAGCATCTATAAGTCTTATTACTGCTATCACAGCATCTATAAGTAGTATTATTGCTATCACAATATCTATAAGTCTTATTATTGCTATCACAGCATCTATTAGTCTTATTATTGCTAACACAACATCTAAAAGTCTTATTATTGCTAACACAGCATCTATAAGTCTTATTATTGCTATCACAACATCTATAAGTCTTATTATTAAAAACAACTTTTGGAATCTCTATACTGTTGAATGACATTCATGACGAGGGAATTAATTGGAATGAAAACAAGATTAACATCAAATGAAATGGGAAAAAAAGACAAATCGCAACTCAGCGTTGTCACAAATTATTCTCTGTTTATAAATTTGAAAAAATATGCATACATTTACATTTGATTTGTTTACAGTTCAGATAGTACATGTATAAATTAAATATTTAGTAAGGATTTCCGTTACTAACCCACGAATTGAATTCTGGTGCTGAACTTTCTAAAACTAGCGTTTATGACTATTAACATATCTACACGATATAACATGTACACCTCATAAATAATATTTTCCTTTTTACAAAATCAGAATTAATAGAATTTTTTCACTAGAAGGTTTGAAATGACATTCTATTTACAGCAATTTATGATCACGTATTTATAACATGTATTCGTTACTTCGATAGTAAAACGGATAACATAATGGAAACATTTGCCTTTACAACTTTTTTCTTTCTATAAAATACGGTATCACAGACAAGTTGGTTTTATCACAATATCTTCGACACCTCCTGTCCGATCCTCTTGTTGACCCTGTCGATCTGCTCTCAGGACATCTCAAGACATTTCGAAGTACATGTAATCCTGGAGGTAAACAAAAGTAACATTAGAATAAGGAATGAGGCAAAATACTACAGCTTCACTCATCAGGGGCCGTATTCACAAACCATTATAATACTCAACTGTGCTCGAACCCAATTCCTGGATCCCATGATATATTAATAAAAATGCCTATGACTTTGGAGAGACGTGAAGCCAAATACCATTTTCGATATTAACATTTGTCATTTTGATCCCGTCACATGATTAAAACAAGAATCTATAAGAAAGTTGGTTGGAGCAAAGAATCCATACCTGAGCACGAAAAGGGTTTCATGAATATGGGTCCAGATAAAAAATAAATGTGTCAAAACGTCAGGTATACAGTTAGTATCACATGCCAGTCAAAACACATCATGAAACTGCACTGTGTCAATACAAAATCATAAAAATACCATTATTTGAAACTAATTTAAAATGCTATAGGCTTGACCCACCTAAACAATACCATAGCTTCATAACTTGTGGAGAAATGATAGCGTCAGTGTATAAGGTGAAAATGCAAAAACATTAACATGGCAAATTGAAATACAATAGCAGGTCAATCATTCAAAAATAAATAGATGCTAGAAATCTAAAATGAGAGCAAACAAAAGTAAAGCACAAGTATTCATTGATCCTGATATCCAGACCACACAATGTCTGTAGCTGTGTCTGCAGACAAACCATCTAATAACCCTCTCTTTGTCTGCGAACACTACCACACTACCTGCTTGCAAAAAGAACTAGGCTTGCTCGATAACCAAGGAAACCATAGCTAACTATACTTTTTCCAAATTTCGAAAGACGAAACACTAGCTTATATGATAAGGGTACGGATCTGCGTCGTTTGTAATGAATTCCGAACTTCACATGAATCTTTATTAAACTGTTTAACGTTAGCTCTACTAGTTGCTTAGTCAAGCGATTGCTACTATTCTTAGCACAAGCACCATCAAATCAGGGTTACAGTCGTATCATGACAATTTGTACACAATGCGTTGAATGAATGGAATGTGGATTTCAAATTCAGACTTTTCGACCCTTTATAATACCATACCAACCAGAAGGACCGTGTTCAATCTCTTAATATGAGAGCTCTCATTCAAAGAATGGTGACGGACGATATAAAAATATGGTTCTAAATTATTTTGGAGCATATTTTGTGAAAAGCACAACAAAGGCCTGTGCGAATGATTGATTTCCTGGTTGAAAATATCTTTTTTGAGTTCGGTAGCAACATTTTATAGCAGACTGTAGGCGTTCCTGTGGGAAATATGGGGAAATACTGTACTCCATTTCTGGCTGATTTGTTGTTGTTTCATATGAATCTGAAATTACTTATTAGATTATCAGCACTGGTAATACAACCCAGCCAATTCCTTCCAGTTCACACTCAGATATATTGACGATGTGCTGTGTTTATTTAAGAAGAAATACATCGACCCCATCGATCACATATACCCTCCTGAGTTTGAAATCATTCGCGTCCGATGATCTTTATTCACAATATTACCAAAAGGACGAAATACAATGACGTCAGTACAGTGCCAAGTACCATAGCAGAACAATAAAATGTGAAAAACTATCATGGCGTATACGCCGAGGGAGTAATTACATATATTTTAAAGAAAAGAGCAAAGAATCATAGCGTTTACAAACATATCAAACTACACTCGTGCCATCACGGAATGATAAATTTCCATAGTGCCATCACGGAATGACAAACTACACTAGTGTCATCACGGAATAATAAACTACACTAGTGTCATCACGAAATGATAAACTACACTAGCGCCATCACGGAATGATAAACTACCATAGTGTCATCACGGAATGACAAACTACACTAGTGTCATCACGGAATAATAAACTACACTAGTGTCATCACGGAAGGATAAACTACACTAGTGTCATCACGGAATGATAAACTACACTAGCACCATCACGGATTGATAAGCTACACTAGCGCCATAACGGAATTATAAACTACACTAGTGCCATCAAGGAATAATAAACTACACTAGTGTCATCACGAAATGATAAACTACACTAGCGCCATCACGTGTCATCACGGAATGATAAACTCCACTAGCCCCATCACGGAATGATAAACTACACTAGCACCATCACGGCATGATAAGCTACACTAGCGCCATAACGGAATTCTAAACTACACTAGTGTCATCACGGAATGATAATCTACACTAGCGCCATCACGGAATAATAAATTTCCATAGTGCCATCACGGAATGAAAAACTACACTAGTGTCATCGCGGAATGATAAAATACTCTAGCGCCATGACGGAATGATAAACTACACTAGTGTCATCAAGGAATGAAAACTTTTACTAATGTCATCACGGAATGACAAACTACCCTAGCGCCATCACGGAATGATAAACTACACTATGATAAACTACACTAGTGCCATCACGGAATGGCAAACTACACTAGCGCAACAACGGAATAATAAACTACACTAGCGCCATCACGGAATTATAAGCTACACTAGCGCCATCACGGAATAATAAACTGACATAGTGCCATCACGGAATGATAAACTACTCTAGCGCCATCACGGAATGATAAACTACACTATGATAAACTACACTAGTGCCATCACGGAATTATAAACTAAACTAGTGTCATCACGTAATGATTAACTACCATAGTGCACTATCATAGTGCCATCACGGAATGATAATCTAACATAGTGCCATCACGGAATGATAAACTAAACTAGTGTCATCACGTAATGATTAACTACCATGTGTCATCACGGAATGATAAACTACACTATGATAAACTACACTAGTGCCATCACAGAATGATAAACTACACTAGTGCCATCACAGAATGATAAACTACACTAGTGCCATCACGGAATAACAAATTACACTAGCGAAATCACGGTATGATAAACTACACTAGCGCCATCATGGAATGATAAACTACACTAGCGCCATCACGGAATGGTAAACTACCATAGTGTCATCACGGAATGATAAACTACACTATGATAAACTACACTAGTGCCATCACGGAATGATAAACTACACTAGTGTCATCAAGGAATGATAAACTATACTAATGTCATCACGGAATGACAAACTACACTAGCGCCATCACGGAATGATAAACTACCCTAGTGCCATCATGGAACGATAAACTACACTAGTGCCATCACGGAATGATAAACTACACTAGTGTCATCACACCATGACGGAATGATAAACTACACTAACGGAATGATAAGCTACACTAGCGCCATAACGGAATTATAAACTACACTAGTGCCATCACGGAATTATAAACTACACCAGCGCCGTCACTGAATTATAAACTACACTAGTGCCATCAAGGAATAATAAACTACACTAGTGTCATCACGGAATGATAAACTACACTAGCACCATGACGGAATGATAAACTACACTAGTGTCAACACGGAATTACCAGCGCCGTCACTGAATTATAAACTACACTAGTGCCATCAAGGAATAATAAACTACACTAGCGTCATCACGGAATGATAAACTACACTAGCACCATGACGGAATGATAAACTACACTAGTGTCATCACGGAATGATAAACTACACTAGTGCCATCACGGAATTATAAACTACACTAGCGCCATCACGGAATGAAAAACTACCATTGTGTCATCACGGAATGACAAACTACACTAGCGCCATCACGGAATGTTAAACTACCATAGTGCCATCACCGAATGACAAACTACACTAGTGTCATCACGGAATGATGAACTACCACAGTGCCATCACGGAATGATAAACTACACTAGTGTCATCACGGAATAATAAACTACACTAGGCGAAATCACGGTATGATAAACTACACTAGCGCCATCACGGAATTATAAATTACACTAGCGCCATTACGGAATGATAAACTACACTAGCGCCATCACGGAATGATAAACTACACTAGCGCCATCACGGAATTATAAGCTACACTAGCGCCATCACGGAATAATAAATTTCCATAGTGCCATCACGGAATGAAAAACTACACTAGTGTCATCGCGGAATGATAAAATACTCTAGCGCCATGACGGAATGATAAACTACACTAGTGTCATCAAGGAATGATAAACTACACTAATGTCATCACGGAATGACAAACTACACTAGCGCCATCACGGAATGTTAAACTACCATAGTGTCGTCACGGAATGACAAACTACACTAGCGCCATAACGGAATGATAAACTACACCAGCGCCATAACGGAATTATAAACTACACTAGTGCCATCACGGAATTATAAACTACACTAGCGCCGTCACTGAATTATAAACTACACTAGTGCCATCAAGGAATTATAAACTACACTAGCGCCATCACGGAATGATAAACTACCATAGTGTCATCACGGAATGACAAACTACACTAGCGCCATCATGGAATGTTAAACTACCAAAGTGCCATCACCGAATGGCAAACTACACTAGTGTCATCACAGAATGATAAACTACCACAGTGCCATCACGGAATGATAAACTACAATAGTGTCATCACGGAATAATAAACTACACTAGCGAAATCACGGTATGATAAACTACACTAGCGCCATCACGGAATGATAAATTACCATAGTGCCATCGCGGAATGATAAACTACACTAGTGCCATCACGGAATAACAAATTACACTAGCGAAATCACGGTATGATAAACTACACTAGCGCCATCACGGAATGATAAATTACCATAGTGCCATCGCAGAATGATAAACTACACTAGCGCCATCACGGAATGACAAACTACACTAGCGCCATCACGGAATGATGAACTACCATAGTGCCATCACGGAATGATAAACTGTACTAGTGTCATCACGGATTGATAAACTACCATAGTGCCATCACGGAATGATAAACTATCATAGTGTCATCACGGAATGATAAACTACACTAGTGCCATCACGGAATGATAAACTAAACTAGTGTCATCACGTAATGATTAACTACCATAGTGCCATCACGGAATGATAAACTACATTAGTGTCATCACGGAATAATAAACTACCATAGTGCCATCACGGAATGATAAACTACACTAGTGCCATCACAGAATGATAAACTACACTAGTGCCATTACGAAATGATAAACTACACTAGTGCCATCACAGAGTGATAAACTACACTAGTGCCATCACGGAATTATAAACTACACTAGCGCCATCACGGAATGATAACCTCCCCTAGCGCCAATACGGAATGATAAACTACACTCGCGCCATCACGGAATGATAAACTACACTAGCGCCAATACGGAATGATAAACTACACTCGCGCCATCACGGAATGATAAACTACACTAGTGCCATCACAGAGTGATAAACTACACTAGTGCCATCACGGAATGATAAATTTCCATAGTGCCATCACGGAATGAAAAACTACACTAGTGTCATCGCGGAATGATAAAATACTCTAGCGCAATCACGGAATGATAAACTACACTAGTGCCATCACAGAATGATAAACTACACTCGCGCCATCACGGAATGATAACCTCCCCTAGCGCCAATACGGAATGATAAACTACACTAGAGCCATCACGGAATGATAAACTACACTAGCGCCATCACGGAATGATAAACTACACTAGCGCCAATACGGAATGATAAACTACACTCGCGCCATCACGGAATGATAAACTACACTAGCGCCATCACGGAATGATAAACTACACTAGCGCCATCACGGAATTATAAACTACACTAGCGCCATCACGGAATTATAAACTACACTAGCGCCATCACGGAATGATAAATTTCCATAGTGCCATCACGGAATGAAAAACTACACTAGTGTCATCGCGGAATGATAAAATACTCTAGCGCAATCACGGAATTATAAACTACACTAGCGCTATCACGGAATGATAAACTACACTAGTGTCAACACGGAATTATAAACTATACACTAGCGCAACCACGGAATAATAAATTACCATAGCGTTAACTCATAACAATAACATCAGATAAGGACATAATATACAAACAATCGACTAGAAACAGAGCCAAAATATCCGTGATAACGGAACTCAGTATAACGTTGTATTATATGAAACAGTAACATGAATCATAAAAATGATCGTTCTTTAGGTTCATAGTAGACGATATTTTAATTTCCCTAGTTTTAACATAGTGGTAGTATAATGTATACATACCATGAGGAATGCCGCTCCAACCACCAACATTTTCTCTATGGGGTCCATCTTTTCCGGAACTGGAACAATATAATAACATTTAGACAGTCACTTAAATCAATAGAAAGCATGAAAGTAAATTAACAGGAATGCTAAGGTACAAATGACAGCTGGTAGATATAATAAAATGTTTCCAAACAATTTAAATGGTTTGCATAATAATTCATTAATGAGTCCAATCTCTGGTAATGAATACAGATTTTGTGTATTAAGTTTACTTATTTCGTTGACCTGGTGATTTTTATAATAATAACATTCAACGACGAGCAAAGCTAACAACATACATTGCATGTATATTTCTGACACCATATAGGTGTATATTTCTGACACCATATACGTGTATATTTCTGACACATATACGTGTATATTTCTGACACCATATACGTGTATATTTCTGACACCAAATACGTGTATATTTCTGACACCATACGTGTATATTTCTGACACCATATACGTGTATATTTCTGACACCATATACGTGTATATTTCTGACACCATATACGTGTATATTTCTGACACCATATACGTGTATATTTCTGACACCATATACGTGTATATTTCTGACACCATATACGTGTATATTTCTGACACCATATACGTGTATATTTCTGACACCATATACGTGTATATTTCTGACACCATATACGTGTATATTTCTGACACCATATACGTGTATATTTCTGACACCATATACGTGTATATTTCTGACACCATATACGTGTATATTTCTGACACCATATACGTGTATATTTCTGACACCATATACGTGTATATTTCTGACACCATATACGTGTATATTTCTGACACCATATACGTGTATATTTCTGACACCATATACGTGTATATTTCTGACACCATATACGTGTATATTTCTGACACCATATACGTGTATATTTCTGACACCATATACGTGTATATTTCTGACACCATATACGTGTATATTTCTGACACCATATACGTGTATATTTCTGACACCATATACGTGTATATTTCTGACACCATATACGTGTATATTTCTGACACCATATAGGTGTATATTTCTGACACCATATACGTGTATATTTCTGACACATATACGTGTATATTTCTGACACCATATACATGTATATTTCTGACACCATATATATGTGTATATTTCTGACACCATATACGTGTATATTTCTGACACCATGTACGTATACCTTTCTGACACCATATACGTGTATATTTCTGACAACATATACGTGTATATTTCTGACACCATATACGTGACTGAGACCATATACGTGACTGACACCATATACGTGTATGGTGTCAGTCACGTATATGGTGTCAGTCACGTATATGGTGTCAGAAATATACACGTAAATGTGTCAGAAATATACACGTATATGGTGTCAGAAAAATACATATATATGGTGTCAGAAATATACATATATATGGAGTCAGAAATATACACGTATATGGTGTCAGAAATATACACATATATATGTATATTTCTGACACCATATACGTGTATATTTCTGACACCATATACGTGTATTTTTCTGACACCATATACGTGTATATTTCTGACACCATGTACGTGTACCTTTCTGACACCATATACGTGTATATTTCTGACACCATATACGTGTATTTTTCTGACCCCATATACGTGTATATTTCTGACCCCATATACGTGTATTTTTCTGACACCATATACGTGTATATTTCTGACACCATATACGTGAATATTTCTGACACCATATACATGTAGTTATGATGCTAATAAATCAAAACATGGTAAACAATAAACTCTAGCTTCAATCACCAACATGACAACAGTGGACGTGACTTACAGTTGACGTGACCTACAGTGGACGTGACCTACAGTGGACGTGACCTAAAGTGGTCACTACAGTGGACGTGACCTACAGTGGTCACAACAGCGGACGTGACCTACAGTGGTCACTACAGTGGACATGACCTACAGCGGACGTGACCTACAGTGGTCACTAAAGTGGACGTGACCTACAGTGGTCACAACAGCGGACGTGACCTACAGTGGGCACTACAGTGGAAGTGACCTACAGTGGTCACTACAGTGGACGTGACCTACAGCGGCCGTGACCTACAGTGGTCACTAAAGTGGACGTGACCTACAGTGGTCACAACAGCCGACGTGACCTACAGTGGTCACTACAGTGGACGTGGCCTACAGTGGTCACAACAGCGGACGTGACCTACAGTGGTCCCTACAGTGGACGGGACCTACAGTGGTCACTACAGTGGACGTGACCTACATTGGACGTGACCTACAGTGGACGTGACCTACAGTTGTCACTACAGTGGACGTGACCTACAGTGGACGTGACTTACAGTGGACGTGACCTACAGTGGACGTGACCTACAGCGGACGTGACCTACAGTGGTCACTAAAGTGGCCGTGACCTACAGTGGTCACAACAGCGGACGTGACCTACAGTGGGCACTACAGTGGACGTGACCTACAGTGGACGTGACCTACAGGGGTCACTACAGTGGACGTGACCTACAGTGGTCAATACAGTGGACGTGACCTACAGTGGTCACTACAGTGGACATGAACTACAGCGGACGTGACCTACAGTGGTCACTAAAGTGGAGGTGACCTACAGTGGTCACAACAGCGGACGTGACCTCCAGTGGTCACTACAGTGGACATGACCTACAGCGGACGTGACCTACAGTGGTCACTAAAGTGGCCGTGACCTACAGTGGTCACAACAGCGGACGTGACCTACAGTGGTAACTACAGTGGACATGACCTACAGCGGACGTGACCTACAGTGGTCACTACAGTGGACGTGACCTACAGCGGACGTGACCTACAGTGGATGTCGAAGTACTCGTGGTCCATGTTGATCCCGTCGTCCCGGTTACCCTCCCACTTCTTGTTGATGTGGCCGATAATCTCCTCCCCCGTCTTGTCAATTATCTGTCACAGAGGAACGCACATCAAGTATTCGATATATAATTTAATGTGTAATATCAATAGCTATATATGTAGCAAATATATCGATATTAGTTTACTTATTGACGATTCTGATTTTTGTTAAACGTATTAAACAGGCAAAGTTTTCAAATTCAAGATCAATTTCATCACATTACCTTAAGAATTTAGAACACAATATGGCTTGAAATTCGATACGAAAGAAAATTCACCATTAACAACCAGATGAAATGGACAAGAAATCAGTTATTAGAGAAAGATATGTGTTTCCTGTACTACGTGTTGTTAACATTTCAATGATGTGATTGGATGGCAGTAAGACTTAGATACCATGAACGTTTATATGATCATGTAGGCATTGAAATCAGTTATGATTAAGAACGGTATATTTCTTTAGAGTATATTGGAGTTCCTCCGATAGACAACTCTGATTACAGAATTAATTGAGGAAAAAGATTCATGTATCTATTGAAAAAGTCCTTTTAGTTTGAACAGACGCAGGAGTAGTAAATCAACTTTGTGTGTAATAGCACATTGGCGTCATATGTACGTATACAGAAAACATTGTATTTGACAAACTCGTTTGATGTATCGAGCATGCTCATTAACTAGGAGCTATGTATTCCCTGTGTTTGTAGTATATGACTATCTATCTGACTGTGTGTGGCAGTAAATGTTCTCGTGTTGCAGCACGTGGATGTGGGAGGCTCTTACCTCTAGTGTGGACTCGGCGGCACATCGACACGAACAAGCGGGGCCCACAATCTTCGCCACCATTGCTCCTTCGCTATCCACGATATCAAACCGACTGCCACACAAACTGTACCTATCAACATCGGAACAATGTACAAGGTTGGGAACATCATCACAATATTTAAGTATCATAGCAATAGTAACGTATGAAAGACATTCTGTACAGTCCATACAACGCAAAGAAGTAGATTTCCTGAACGTATGTGACGGCGAATTGAAAATCCAACAATACCGTTTGTGGGGCTGACCAATCAGTACACCTAGGTATGCTATAGTGTATGTAACTTCATTTGCAGGAATTTATCTTACATATCCAAGCATCCGGATGAGATAGTCTAACACCGTGTAATATATACAAATACTCGATATTAATTGACAATTTCAAGCGTCCGGCCGAGGCTGTCAATACTCACCTTTGTTTCACAAATCCAAGTGTCAAGTTGAGGTAGTCTCTGCTGATACTTTCTGGTGTGTAATGGACTAAGCGTTTGGCTTAAGTAGTATATTTCCTTCTGATATAGTATACTTACTGCTGTTTGATGGAACCAAGCGTCCTATTGAGGCAGTCCACGACGTACACTTTGTTGTTACAAAACATGCAGTCCAGACAGCAGCAGCAGTCACAGCGACACGACTTCCGGTGCAACGTGAATACAAGATCATCGCTAGGAGTATAGAAGTCTAGTTTAAACTGACGCTGGGGCCCACAGCACCATCGACAGCAACAGCTCGACGCTGTGGAAGCAAACAGTGAAAGAGTCAGTGGGGAGGACATGGACAAAGGAGGAGTAATGCATGTACTGTTCTTGTCATTAGGGAGGAGGGAAACGGGAGGAGGAAAACGGGAGGAGGGAAACGGGAGGAGGGAAACGGGAGGAGGGAAACGGGAGGAGGGAAACGGGAGGAGGGAAACGGGAGGAGGGAAACGGGAGGAGGGAAACGGGAGGAGGGAAACGGGAGGAGGGAAACGGGAGGAGGGAAACGGGAGGAGGGAAACGGGAGGAGGGAAACGGGAGGAGGGAAACGGGAGGAGGGAAACGGGAGGAGGGAAACGGGAGGAGGGAAACGGGAGGAGGGAAACGGGAGGAGGGAAACGGGAGGAGGGAAACGGGAGGAGGGAAACGGGAGGAGGGAAACGGGAGGAGGGAAACGGGAGGAGGGAAACGGGAGGAGGGAAACGGGAGGAGGGAAACGGGAGGAGGGAAACGGGAGGAGGGAAACGGGAGGAGGGAAACGGGAGGAGGGAAACGGGAGGAGGGAAACGGGAGGAGGGAAACGGGAGGAGGGAAACGGGAGGAGGGAAACGGGAGGAGGGAAACGGGAGGAGGGAAACGGGAGGAGGGAAACGGGAGGAGGGAAACGGGAGGAGGGAAACGGGAGGAGGGAAACGGGAGGAGGGAAACGGGAGGAGGGAAACGGGAGGAGGGAAACGGGAGGAGGGAAACGGGAGGAGGGAAACGGGAGGAGGGAAACGGGAGGAGGAAAACGGGAGGAGGGAAACGGGAGGAGGGAAACGGGAGGAGGGAAACGGGAGGGGGGAAACGGGAGGAGGGAAACGGGAGGAGGCGGGGGTAATGTTGAGATTAATTAAGGACAACAATAAGAACGTCAGTGGGAAAGGTCGTGTGCAATAGGGACATTGTGCCCTTGCTGATGTGGACATCACTAGCATTATGTGATGGCACGATGGTGATACATACCTTCAATGACGTAGAAGAGCTCGTCCTCTGTCTCGTCCCATATTTTGTACGTGTTAGAGGACCCACAACCGCCTGAAATAAAGTTAACCAACATTGAATATAACGCAACGTTAAAATGAATAAATCTGCAACACAATGCCGATACAAACCAATTCCGGAAGGAACCAATCTAGGTAAGATAATCCGTCACAAGCGAATCTTAAACACAGTGCATCATGGTGACCGTTAAATGGTTCAGTGCTGCTTCAGTCAAACTGATACATCTACTCAGAATGCAGCCAATCTTAAGTCTAAAGCCTGTTAAATCAACCGGACACGTCACTCAGAGGAGGTGGATGTTTTACTACCAAAAACAGGAAATTCAAAAATCGTGACATATGGTTTTGTTGTTTGGTGAAGTAAGTGAGATGACTTTAATGTGACACTCTAGGTAAATGTTAAAATGTGATGTTGCAAATGGAGTAATTAAACTTATATGAAACGTAGGTTGTTCTTAGCGTTCTTGTTATATACAATCGCAAAAAATCGTGAATATATATAGCATGCTCAGTGTATTTGTTGCTGTTTGATAAATAAGATCATGTCTGTTAATAAGTTGTTGGAATCAGCGTTTGCCGATTTGGGACAAACAAGATGCATACATAAATCCTTTGAGAAAATACTGACGTCATATGTGAGGAATGGCGGTTTACAGAAAAACATTGAGATGTCAACAGTTTCAACAGAAGTGATCTTACATAAAGAGGCCGATTCAAAGTTAACGTTAGACTTTAACATACACATTTGATTGATACCGGTACATGGATGATACAGAACCACACAATGTTTGCATGCCGTTGTGTCACGTGATAAGTTTAGACAACCCGTTACGTGACGTGATAAGTTTAAGCAACCCGTTACGTGACGTGATAAGTTTAGACAACCCGTTACGTGACGTGATAAGTTTAGACAACCCGTTACGTGACGTGATAAGTTTAGGCAACCCGTTACGTGACGTGATAAGTTTAGACAACCCGTTACGTGACGTGGTAAGTTTAGACAGCCCGTTACGTGACGTGATAAGTTTAGACAACCCGGTATGTGACGTGGTAAGTTTAGACAACCCGGTATGTGACGTGGTAAGTTTAGATAACCCGTGATGTAACGTGGTAAGTTTAGACAACCCGTTATGTGACGTGGTAAGTTTAGACAGCCCGTTACGTGACGTGATAAGTTTAGACAACCCGTTACGTGACGTTGTAAGTTAAGACAGCCCGTTATGTGACGTGGTAAGTTTAGACAACCCGTTATGTGACGTGGTAAGTTTAGACAACACGTTATGTGACGTGGTAAGTTTAGACAACCCGTTATATGACGTGGTATGTTTAGACAGCCCGTTATGTGACTTGGTAAGTTTAGACAACCCGTTATGTGACGTGGTTAGTTTAGACAACCTGTTGTGTGACGTGGTAAGTTTAAACAACACGTTATGTGACGTAGTAAGCTTAGACAACCCGTTATGCGACTTGGTTAGCTTAGACAACCCGTTATGCGACTTAGTAAGTTTAGACAACCCGTTATATGACGTGGTAAGTTTAGACAGCTCGTTACGTGACGTGGTAAGTTTAGACA
The DNA here is from genome assembly GCF_002113885.1 of Mizuhopecten yessoensis. Classification (NCBI taxonomy): domain Eukaryota; kingdom Metazoa; phylum Mollusca; class Bivalvia; order Pectinida; family Pectinidae; genus Mizuhopecten; species Mizuhopecten yessoensis. The sequence goes on along the minus strand of NW_018407171.1, from coordinate 250,244 downwards.
GCCCGTTTTGTGACGTGGTAAGTTTAGACAGCCCGTTACGCAACATGGTAAGTTAAGACAACCCGTTTCGTGACGTGATAAGTTTAGACAACCCGTTGTGTGACGAGGTTAGTTTAGACAACCAGTTTTTGACTTTGTTAGTTTAGACAACCCATTATGCGACTTGGTTAGCTTAGACAACCTGTTGTGTGACGTGGTTAGTTTAGACAACCTGTTGTGTGACGTGGTTAGTTTAGACAACCCGTTATTGACTTGGTAAGTTTAGACAATCCGTTGTTTGACGTGGTAAGTTTAGACAAAGCTTCAGTTGTATAAGTGCCTCACAATAGACTGTTGTTTGATACGGTTAACACCATTGTCCACCGACATCTTTACAGTGGATCGTTTTGCACTTTTAATGTAGATATTGTTATATAAAATTTGTACGCAAGAGACTTTTTTATTGATTTTTGTAGCTGAAGTTTTTTTTCTGCCACGGTTTACATTATTATTATACGCCCGTCAAATTTGACAGAAGTATTATGGTATGGAGTTGTCCGTCCGTCCATCCGGCGTAAACCTTTGTTTGTCCGGCATAATCATGATATGTTGTTGTGCCCTTTGTTTGTTTCAGTATCTATTTTTTATCCGGCAATCTCCTCCTACATTTTTTGACGGATATCGTTGATACTTGGTATACATTATAATCATGATATGAGGTTGTGTCTCCCTTAAAAGAATTTTGATTCGACAATTTTTCCAAAAGTTATTGCCCTTTGTTCAATTCAGTATTTGATTTTTTGTCCGGAGATTTTCTCCTACATGTTTTATAGCAATTCAGCTAACAACTCTTAGAATGATGCAGATCTTATTTCAATGTAAGAAAGTATATAACACTATATGGCATTCGACGGGCGTCTATTGGTCCGCCCCGCGGTACTCTTGTTTTTAGAATAATGTTCAGAGTGTATATATATATTGTAGCTAGAAGTGATAAATGTGTAACGTTACTTGTGTTTGTATCTACCTTTTCATTTTTTGGTATTTTTACACATATGTCTGAACACTACAGACAAGAATTCAGAATCTTTGTGCCACTGATTATGGTGCAGTATTGTACATAGGTATGCTTCGTTTGATTCTCGGCATCGATATAAATAGGTTATTTCTTACTTTGTGTTTCTGGTGATAATTCTACTCCTTGGGAGTTAGGGGGTATGGGGTTTTGACAATCATAATCTTCCTTAACCTAGATACGTAAATCTGTTTTAGAATCAAAATAGGATAATAAAGTACATTCACAAACTCAAGTGTGCCTCGCGTGAACTCCATACTTAACTTCACCATACTCTTCAATACTATTTGACAAAGTATATTCCAATGAAATACCGGATCTGTTTATCTAAACTTCGTCTTTCTGCACATAATTTAGCTATTGAGACTGGCAGATACAATAACATAACGAGAGAACAAAGACACTGTATGAGCTGCATTTCAGATATTGAAGACGAATATCATTTTATTTTAATATGTAACAATTTTCATATTCTGAGAGTAAAATACATAAAACCATATTACTGGCGAAATCCTTCAATGTTTAAACTTGTACAGTTACTAAGTGCTGATAATATCAGCGTTATTCGTAAACTTGCTAGATACATTTTTGAGGCAAATAAGGCACGAGTGACGTAAACATGCACATCAATATAATTTATATAAATGTCTATTTATGTATTATTGACATTTGTATCGTTACGGATTACATGTTGTTGT
>NW_018407171.1:208422-248371 GCF_002113885.1 Mizuhopecten yessoensis | reverse complement strand
TGTGTGTGTGTGTGTGTGTGTGTGTGTGTGTGTGTGTGTGTGTGTATGTGTGTGTGTATCATATTGTATGTTGTCTCTGTATTGTTTTGTATATATGTTATGACTGATAAGTCAACCGACTTAAAGTAATAAAGAACTTGAACTTGAACTTAACTTCATCCACATCTTTAGGCTCTTAACAAGTAAACCGTGCGGACGTCTACTGCATTCTTTACAGAAACGAAGACACCCGTCCCAATTTTACAGGATAGATGTAGACAGTAGGAATGCAATTTAATTTAAGTATAAGATTTGTTTTTACCGTTGCAGAGGACAAAACACGTGTTCGTTATCCAACATGTATGTGCATACTAGGTACTAAGTGCGTTTGGTCAATAAGTACCTTTGAGGTCCATGTCCAGCTGTTGTCGGACATAAACGAAGCCCTTGTCGTTGATTCCCTCCAGTCCAGGAGGAGGGTCAAGTTTTGGATTGACGGACTTCCGGCGAAGTCTTTGTCCTACCTTTTTGGCCCTAATGAGTCTCATCATATCCATCATAGGGTCCGCCCCTCCGGCCCCTCCCCCACCCATCATGGCGCCCATCATGCCCATCCCGCCCCCCGGGGGCTGGGACGTGCCCGTGCTGGACATGGACACGATGGACTGGCGTGGCTGATTCACTACTACTCCGTGATGTGCTTGTCGTTCCATCATGATACTCGCACGTCTGTTCTCGTTCTTGATGGTTTCCTGACGTTCGTCGTAATATTCCATGCTTGGTACTGCTCAACGTTTTGTCACTGGACTGTCCTGTTCTGGATCTCCGCCAAACTTCTGACAAATTTCTTCTTGCTGTTACCTATCTCATTTGTTTAAGATTATCACAAGGAAGTTTATCTTTACAATAGTTCACAGTCACAGATGTTCCTTCAGTTAAGAAATTATACTGGCAAAAAATGTCTATTTCATTCAAACATAGGGAAAGTCGCTTCCAATATTATAATTGTCCTCGTAGAAAGGCAATAAATGTCCTCTGTACGTAAAAATTCCAGTACTTCTTTGTAAAATTGCATTCACACAAAGCAACGTCGTTCTTGAATAAATTTGGATAATTTCCTTTTGAAGATTCAAAGACACAGAGTATTTAATAGTGCAGCTACTGCATTGATGGCTGTGCGCATAAGACGGTCTGCAGGGGGTTGTATGGCCCAGCACACACTGATCGTCGTCCCCGTGAACACGGTCCACACCACACAAAAATCTCATACGTAATTGTAAGCAGACTCCAAGGGTGACGAGGGGCGCCATGGCTAAAAAATGTGGAAATCGTACGGGCGATTGACCTCAAAATGTTGAAGATTAAACAATGCGAGATGAAAACGTTGAAGTCAAACTAAGGTTGATCTAGCCCCACACTGTACACCCTTACAGTAATCAAACAAGATCAACACTCTATATTATGGTTACAAAACATTTACCGAACATGTAATTGTTTAGTAATTTATTTATTTTTCTTTGCCTGCTTAAAAATGGTGACTAAAGTTATATTTATCGTTGCCTCGTCGTAACAAAGGTATCGTTTCATGAATAAGAAATTTCACACTTAGCCTATATAGATTGCCAACACGTATTACATCACTATTTCCAAAATAACCGTCTGTTTTATGAATATTCACATAATATACAATTTGTAATCTGTAATCTACAAAGTATCGTAACATATAGATTCACTTACAAAAATATTTCTTTTATTGGTTTATTTTTCATTTATTAAAAATATTCAGCATATTAATATCGTCTTGCTTTACCTGAATGATCTATATTTATAAATTTGGAACGGAGTAAGCCTCACCTAAGGTGACCCCTCCAGCCCCTCCCTGACACGCGGGAGCGGTCCTGTTGCCCTTGGTTGTCACCCTATCAGCACGGGGAATGTAACTTCCCACATAAAGTCAGTACGACTAAAACATTCCTAACGGCTACCTAACGTTACCTGGTCATTATTGACGGAAATAAAAAACAAAGTAAGTCAACGACCCAGTACAGTAAGCTGTTTTAAAATCAACACATTCGCTCACCCATACAATCGAGAACAAAACAATAAGTCTAAATGTAACATGGATTTGGGATGATATTCTCTCAAGTTGGAGTTACATTATATAAAAGCTTATAGTGACTCGAACCACAGGCATTAATATTACCTTGATAACTGTAAATCCTTTTTACTTTAATAATAAGTAAAACTAACTGTTTGACTTCTGTATAAAGATTTGTTCTAGGGTTCATGTGTACGCATCCAATGATGAAGTTGGCTGGGCATAAGCTATATGATGACGTTGTCTACTGATGAAGTTGGCTTGACATAAGCTATATGATGTCGTTGTCTACTGATGAAGTTGTCTGGACATAAGCTATATGACGTCGTTGTCTACTGATGAAGTTGGCTGGACATAAGGTATATGACGTCGTTGTCTACTGATGAAGTTGGCTGGACATAAGGTATATGACGTCGTTGTCTACTGATGAAGTTGGCTGGCCATAAGCTATATGATGTCGTTGTCTACTGATGAAGTTGGCTGGACATAAGCTATATGACGTCGTTGTCTACTGATGAAGTTGGCTGGCCATAAGCTATATGATGTCGTTGTCTACTGATGCAGTTGGCTGGACATAAGCTATATGATGTCGTTGTCCACTGGTGAAGTTGGCTGGACATAAGCTATATGATGTCATTGTCTACTGATGAAGTTGACTGGACATAAGCTATATGATGTCGTTGTCTACTGATGAAGTTGGCTGGCCATAAGCTATATGATGTCGTTGTCTAATGATGAAGTTGGCTGGACATAAGCTATATGATGTCGTTGTCCACTGATGAAGTTGGCTGGACATAAACTATATGATGTCGTGTCTACTGATGAAGTTGGCTGGACATAAGCTATATGATGCTGTTGTCCACTGATGAAGTTGGCTGGACATAAGCTATATGATGCCATTGTCCACTGATGAAGTTGGCTGGACATAAGCTATATGATGTAGTTGTCCACTGATGAAGTTGGCTGGCCATAAGCTATATGATCTCGTTGTCCACTGATGAAGTTGGCTGGACACAAACTATATGATGTCGTGTCTACTGATGAAGTTGGCTGGACATAAACTATATGATGCTGTTGTCCACTGATGAAGTTGGCTGGACATAAACTATATGATGCTGTTGTCCACTGATGAAGTTGTCTGGACATAAGCTATATGATGTCGTTGTCTGCTGGTGAAGCTGGCTGGACATAAGCTATATGATGTCGTTGGCCACTGATGAAGTTAGCTGGACATAAGCTATATGATGTCGTTGTTTACTAATGAAGTTGGCTGGACATGAGCTATATGATGTCGTTGTCCAATGATGAAGTTGGCTGGACATAAGCTATATCATGCCGTTGTCTACTGGTGAAGTTGGCTGGACATAAGCTATATGATGCCGGTGTTCACTGATGAAGTTGGCTGGCCATAAGCTATATGATGTCGTTGTCCACTGGTGAAGTTGACTGGACATAAGCTATGTGATGTCGTTGATGTCGTCGTCTACTGGCGAAGTAGGCTGGACATAAACTATATGATGGCGTTGTCCACTGATGAAGTTGGCTGGACATAAGCTATATCATGCCGTTGTCTACTGGTGAAGTTGGCTGGACATAAGCCATATGATGTCGTTGTCCACTGATGAAGTTGGCTGGACATAAGGTATATGATGTCGTTGTCCACTGATTAAGTTTGCTGGACATAAGCTATATGATGTCGTTGTCCACTGGTGAAGTTGGCTGGACATAAGCTATGTGATGTCGTTGATGTCGTTGTCTACTGGTGAAGTAGGCTGGACATAAACTATATGATGTCGTTGTCCACTGATGAAGTTGGCTGGACATAAGCTATATTATGTCGTTGTCCACTGATGAAGTTGGCTGGCCATAAGCTATATGATGTCGTTGTCTACTGATGAAGTTGGCTGGACATAAACTATATGATGTCGTTGTCCACTGATGAAGATGGCTGGACATAAGCTATATGATGTCGTTGTCCACTGATGAAGTTAGCTGGACATAAGCTATATGATGTCGTTGTCCACTGATTAAGTTGGCTGGACATAAGCTATATGATGTCGTTGCCTACTAGTGAAGTTGGCTGGACATAAGCCATATGATGTCGTTGTCCACTGATGAAGTTAGCTGGACATAAGCTATATGATGTCGTTGTCCACTGATTAAGTTGGCTGGCCATAAGCTATATGATGTCGTTGTCCACTGATGAAGTTGGCTGGACATAAGCTATATGATGTCGTTGTCTACTGGTGAAGTTAGCTGGACATAAGCTATATGGTGTCGTTGTCTACTGATGAAGTTGGCTGGACATAAGCTATATGATGTCGTTGTCTAATGATGAAGTTGGCTGGACATAAGGTATATGACGTCGTTGTCCACTGATGAAGTTGGCTGGCCATAAGCTATATGATGTCGTTGTCCACTGATGAAGTTAGCTGGACATAAGCTATATGATGTCGTTGTTTACTGATGAAGTTGGCTGGACATAACCTATCTGATGTCGTTGTCCAATGATGAAGTTGGCTGGACATAAGGTATATGATGTCGTTGTCCACTGATGAAGTTAGCTGGACATAAGCTATATGATGTCGTTGTTTACTGATGAAGTTGGCTGGACATAACCTATCTGATGTCGTTGTCCAATGATGAAGTTGGCTGGACATAAGTTATATGATGTCGTTGATGTCGTTGTCTACTGGTGAAGTTGGCTGGCCATAAGCTATTTGATGTCGTTGTCTACTGGTGAAGCTGGCTGGCCATAAGCTATATGATGTCGTTGTTTACTGATGAAGTTGGCGGGACATAACCTATCTGATGTCGTTGTCCAATGATGAAGTTGGCTGGACATAGGGTATATGATGTCGTTGTCCACTGATGAAGTTAGCTGGACATAAGCTATATGATGTCGCTGTCCACTGATGAAGTTGGCTGGACCTAAGCTATATGATGTCATTGTCCAATGCTGAAGTTGGCTGAACATAAGTTATATGATGTCGTTGATGTCGTTATCTACGGGTAAAGTTGGCTGGCCATAAGCTATATGATGTCGTTGTTTACTGATGAAGTTGGCTGGACATAACCTATATGATGTCGTTGTCCACTGGTGAAGGTGGCTGGACATAAGCTATATGATGTAGTTGTCCACTGGTGAAGTTGGCTGGCCATAAGCTATTTGATGTCGTTGTCTACTGGTGAAGTTGGCTGGACATAAGCTATATGATGTAGTTGTCCACTGGTGAAGTTGGCTGGCCATAAGCTATAGGATGTCGTTGTCTACTGATGAAGTTGGCTGCACATAAGCTATATGATGTCGTTGTCTAATGATGAAGATGGCTGGACATAAGCTATATGATGTTGTTGATGTCGTTGTCTACTGGTGAAGTTGGCTGGCCATAAGCTATTTGATGTCGTTGTCTACTGGTGAAGCTGGCTGGCCATAAGCTATATGATGTCGTTGTTTACTGATGAAGTTGGCTGGACATAACCTATCTGATGTCGTTGTCCAATGATGAAGTTGGCTGGACATAGGGTATATGATGTCGTTGTCCACTGATGAAGTTAGCTGGCCATAAGCTATATGATGTCGTTGTCTACTGGTGAAGTTGGCTCGACATAAGGTATATGACGTCGTTGTCCACTGTGTCGTACAACAGCTACGGTCATTTGATGACAATGGTCACATTTGATAGGTCACCTTAGTGCAGCAACACCGAAATGTCATAACCTGGGCATGTTTAAACGAGTGCTTATGGTTAACAGGCGTATAGTAGTTAATTTAACGACAATGATATAATTATTAATTAATCAGAAACAAAATTTATGAAAGAATAAGTATATATATGTATTAGTTTAACGGACAACTTGAACTTGATATGAACTAAAATGTTGGTTCTAATGAAGTGAAACAGCTAACTTGAATGAAGAGGATGGCACAAAAGAGAATTTCAAAAATTACTTATCGTTTGCGTTACTTACATTTAAGATTTAGAACCGATCAGATGCAGGCAAATATTATCGTACGTGTGCTACATTGAAGAAAATAATCAATTAAAACACGAAATTGAAATGTTATATATAGGAAGCACCTATTTAAAAAATAAACGATGTGAAAATTCATATGGCTATTTGGTCCATATATGACTGATCAGTTGTACTTAAGGTCAAGATAAGTGTTATGAAAAATAGATAGCAGGGGAAGAGCGCGTGCGAAAGACTTAATAATGTTACAGTTTATTTGCAAACTTTCGGTTTCAACGCGTTTACAACAGAGTTATTGTACACTAAGTCCATGACACAACTTGTGTATGGTTATTAAGTAAACCATTGTCAGATGATGGGTAAATCGGGAGTAAATTACGTTTGATATCCTTACCAAATGCTTTAGCTGTATGGGACATCTAATACAGACTCCACAACTATAGGTTGAACAAAACATTGTATGTCAAAAACGAACTATATTGTTAATTCAACCTACCTTACAAGTTCGTAGTAGACGAGCTGACGACAGATCGTCTAACGTCATCTTTACAAATAATAGTTATGTACGCAACCTACGTGAACACGTCAGCGATAAGTTTGTCAACGAGGCATTAAGGATGATGTTTAAATAAAAATAGTTCAACGACATTGTACATTGTAACCCAACTGATTGATACAGAATGACGTATTATCTTAAGTTCATTCATGCGGAGCTTATTTTTTCTTTTACTAGTAGTAGGGAAGTATGTCGGTCACCTATTAAGATGGATGTTGCCATGCGAAACCACTAAAATTATATCAAAATTCCCCAGTATGTGTGTTAGCAGAATATGAACGAGAAAACGAAGAAAAGGTGACCAAGATTTACAAACAATATACGTGTGATGATAACAATCTTTAGGGGCTTGTTGAACCTTAAAGTGATGACGTATTGGTTTTTTTTGTGCAACAAAGATTCCGAGCACTACTTTTATCCGCTTTAACGAAATTAAAGATACCGCATACACTCGTCTTCAGCAGCTATTATATATCATTTACCTGAACACGAAGTAGTGCAAAGCTACGAGACTTTTCATGAAGGGTCCCAAAGTATCAATTACAGAGACTCTTACAACATCACGAGAGCCTGGAGAATTGGATTCACTTTCAGAGAGGGTTTAAACTATCAGGTATGTATCATTTAATAAAAAAATAGCAACTTGAATCCTAAATGGTAACAAAAACACAAGTTGCTTAACCAAGCCATAACCCAAACGTGTAATCCCCATTCTTAGTCCCATCAACACACGATTATAGTCGTTTTAAAACACAATACCAGAGACGTATATACTCCATCTCCGCTAGCCAATGGCTACGATCCGGTACGATCCGGTCTTGATCGTAACCCTTGACTAGCGAAGATGACTATACTCCAAAAGTGAAATAAAATGTAACTTAGTAGACTGTGAAGTACTAACAAATGTTGAGCATCATTTACTTAAGGATAGATCTTCTAAAAGAACTTAAATAAAACTTTTCCACTTTATACCTTTTCTTGTCAAATATTAATTGGAACAATTCGTAAGAGGTACGTACGTAGTGTTTGTGTACTACACTTTGCTACACTTTGCTTATAAAATGTATCCGATCAGATCGAACTTTTATTTTAAACCCGGTTTTGACTCTTTTTCTTCGCTGTTTGAATATAAAATTGCTTTTTTAATGGAAATCAAAATTTTATTCATTTCATCAACATACAGTTTAAACATTACAAATAAAAAATTCAAAGCAAAACTGCCAATTAAATGTTACCGTTTTGTTCGTGTATTGTATTGAACGGCGGCAAGTTTTGAACGTCAACTATTACTCATATTTTTTTCAAGTACGTGATTTTAGGTTTAAGTCTTTCAGCCGATGGTTTATAATTCACTTTCGTAAACATTGGTAAACGTTCGTTACAGCAGGACACGGTAAATTGAAGGGTCTTAATTGGCACCTACAGAAGTATAAATACTACTGTCTCGGTATCACCTTAACACAGAATAACTTCATATATGTCCAATGATATTCAAACTCAAAATTGAATGTGCGTGTATGATTGAAGTATATTATCTGAAAATTTGGTTGCAAAGTATGACACATATTCGAAATGATATAATAGTTGAAAAAGTCCTTTTGAAAGGCTTTGTAGCGGAAGTTACATCGATCAGCCAATCCTAAAATAATTTTTGATATGATTTACATAAATTCAAACAGGATATATGATAATAATATGAGGTCAAAATAGAAGGGATTGACTTAGGCAAACACTACAGGACAACATGCAGTTTTGTGTGTAATATTAGTCATACCCCCAGGCCTCCTACATCTCGAACAGGTGCGCGCTGGGCGAGAACACAACGAGATTTGGAATCCATCTTCGAAGTTTATGGGTGAAATGTCAGTATTTTAATGCGATTACCGATGGCTTCTTACTAGGATAAGGATCTGGACATTAACACAGGGTGTAAGTATGTTCGTTTTGAAATAGTTCATACTTTAGAAAAGGACAGATATATTCATATTCAATGAAAAACGACTGCCGAAAATGTGTACTTGCGTGTGTGTATTGGACAGTGATCCTATTCACCGGTACGTTTTTAATCATCAGAAATATAAACAAAACCATGCTCTTCCTTTTCCGGGTTATATCATATAATCTATTTGATGATATCACATTAGATATGGACTGTTAAGTAATACATTTCCATGTTAGATTATACGCTCGACTGGTTTTGTGTGTGACTAATTGTATGTACAGTGTAAGAACAACAAATGATTCATGCATCTTTGTTCTGACGGTGACATCATTGCAACTCTTTACATAGACCTGACAAGTAAATTGACTTTCGACATATGCAAGTCATCGTATGTGTGCTTTGTTAAGTGTTTATCTTAAGACGTCAAACAAATAATATATCCAACACATGAACTTGTAAAGTTATCACAAACGCTGTTCAACCCCCCATATATCTATATCTAGGTAATAAATAATCCTGCATTTGGGTAGCAGTTACTGTTAATATTTATTTTATGAAATAGGGAAAAAAGTGAAATGAAAACTCATAAAAAGTTTTTTAAACTTTAGGAACATAAAAGGACATCATTCTTTCAACAAAATCAAATAAATCATACTATGATCATGAGGTACAATGCCCTTATCACATGAATAACTGTCTTGAGGTTGCCTGAAAACAACTTTGCTAAACAAAAATCTGCTTGTACTTACATCGTGATACATAAAAAATCTTTCCCAGCCAGAAGTGTAAAACCTCTTGTCCAATGGGAGAGAAATGTCACCCTGGTAAAATACTAGCCACTTCCTACAGACTCGACTAGGGAGAATTCTTTGAAGCTCATTTGCACAAGACTAGAAAGCCAGAAGTCCCGGGTTTGACTCCTAGCAGAGGTGTTGCAGAAAAAATGACCGCCGTTACAGAAATAAAAAGATAAGTGTGTTGGGTGTCGGAGCTCAGGGCTGGAGCGATTGCAGGTGCTCAGATAACCACATCAGTTTGTTGGAACATCTATCTAGAATTGTGAGGTCCCAGGTTTCCAATTCTGGACAGATTTGGCCAGTGGATAACAGTTTCACCTTTCACACAAATGGTATGGGTTCGAACTTCAAAGTAGTGACTCGTTGTAGAAAGAAAAAAAAATCTCCTGCCAACTTTACTACAACAAGACTGAAGTATTGTGCTCCTGATTCTTTGCTTTCTGCCTTCCACTTATTATGTAATATATAGTACAAAATAGAACATTGGCATTATAAACAAATAAGAAATATAAACTTTATTTATTTTACAACAATTATGAAACAAGTTATTTAAACTTATATTAATCACTCTTGTTGGCCCTGATGTTAGCGCGTGGGGGGTCTTAGTCTGGGAGGAAACCGGAGTACCTGGAGAAAACCCATGTGGTCGGGCAGGTGACCCCAACCTTTTCACCTCCGATCAGGGAATCGAACTCCGGCTGCCTTGGTGAAAGGCAAGTGCGCTATCCACTGTACTACTCGACCACAAATATAGAAGAGATTAGTTTGAAGTGTTATTTGTCAAACCATTGTGTGTGCTTGGCTCATATATTTACCTTTTCCTTTTGGTGTTATACGAGTAATGTGGTCACATTTGTTTATTTTGGGTTTCCTCGAAGAAGTCTGTCTGCATGCACTGATGGTCGGTCCATGATGAGCCATTTCGAAATGCCACCTTACCAAATGTCATTATCCTGGATATGCTAGCATGACATATTACCCAGTCACATTCTCCTGACCATAGGCTAAGCTAATGACTGGTGTCTGGGGTGTGGAGAGACAAAAATGTAACCGAAAGAAATATTTGAGAGGAATGCCAGAGGTTCCAACATTTACACTAGGGACAGCACATCATTTTTGTCTTGTTTTGTGTCACCATTATCAGAGGCCACAGTAAAACCTATGATTTGTTGAGTTACCTCCCCCTGAACCTACAGGGGAGGACGACATGAGAAGTATAGGATTCTTCAGTATTCATGGTCTTGCACTCTACTTATGAGGTAAGGGAAAAATCCTTCCTTAAGCGATAACTTAGCAAGCTGGATGGCTCATTGTGACATTTGGTTTTTGCCAACTGGAAAACATCTGTAGACATCCTCAGTCTTCTGTATCAAGTTTAATGAGTTCATTGTGTACAGTATCCAGATTCCTATTGCAACTCCAGGAGTTCTGGTTTTGAAGCCACTCTCCCTGGGTCTGTCGACAATAGCAAGTTACTTCCAAGTTGTTCATAATTGTGACATAAATTATTCCAGTAATTTTTCTAAACTCTGTCTTACTGAAACTATGATGTGTACATTTTTATTACATATATGGTAAATAACATTTGAAAAAACATGGAAAACATTAATATATTTAAAACAGCGATTACAGGAATACAGTGCTTATAAATTCTTTAAGGACCCCTGTACCACTGCCAAAAATTGTAGCTATACTCATTGGAAACTATTTTTTCTGGCATGACTATAGGTTTGAGAAATCACGTCTGAAAAGAAAACCAAGCCTTGCAAACTTGTATAAAAGATGCCCCCTAACTGAGGGAGCTGCCTGGTTCACAGTAGTGTCCTGGCAGAACTGTGCTACAATTGTATCAAACATGAAATTAAAGGGAGGTTACTGTGTATATGGAATACCACAAGGAAGTGGGACAGATCTCCCTAAATACATAGTGTATGTGTATAAGTTTATTTTAGTATAAGATGGAACAAGATTGAATATAAACATGAACTTTGTCTTTCAGATTTTTATTTTTATGAAATGGCAGTTTTATTACAGTTAAAATCTCCAGGGCAAACAATATTGAATGATGTCATAAATATGAAAAAACAATCACTGTCATATCGACTCTCTATCGAGGCAATGAAGACTCGGCACTTGAATTTACATTTTAAGATCACGTTAATTGTCCAATACATGTGTAGCTGCATAATGTAAATTATTCATGAAGAAAACCCCGAAGAACACTATATATTACTATGAGTATGATATATTTATGATATGGACCATCATTATACATAACATTTAGAACAGTTAATTCTGAAATCAGTTGTATCAGGTAGCAATGAATGATTCAGGAGTAGATTGGTTTTGGTAATCGAATAGAAATGATTTATAATCAGAAACCCTTACCAGACAGATCAGTCATAGGTTGATTTATAGGTTTATGTTCACCTGATGTTGTTACATGTAGTCTGCTGTAGGTTAGGGACATTAATGACCAAATGATCAGAATGCTCAATTAGTATATAAATATGGAACCTGCTGCAGTTTCAACACGTGTAAGGGCAGTTGTCTGGTTTGTCTCCATCAAGGTTCCCTCTGTTATATATATTTGTCTGGTGTCAGAAAAATGCAACATGGTTGGAGGTCATGCCACAGTTAAAAATCTGGGGTGGGATGTCATGTCACAGTTAAGTCTGGTGTCAGAATAATGTAATAGCGGTGGGTTGTCATGTCACAGTTAAGTCTGGTGTCAGAATAATGTAATAGGGGTAGGTTGTCATGTCACAGTTAAGTCTGGTGTCAGAATAATGTAATAGGGGTGGGTTGTCATACCACAGTTAAGTCTGGTGTCAGAATAATGAAATGGGGATGGGATGTGATGCCATCATACATGTATCCAGGTAATGAGATTTCAGTGTGGTGGCACTCTAACTGGCTCTGACTTGTGCTTAATGAGTGGTCTCCAGTATCATTGGACACAAGGGTCATATGCTCCTGGGAAGACATTTAACCCCTTGCATAAACAAACAAACAACAGACATGTATATTCTGTAGGAAATAGTAAAGGATATGGAGGAGACCGAGTTTAGGTGCTAGAGTGCTAGTGTCAGATCTATAGGTGTGGAGAGATACTGTATAGCACCTAGTTGTATGTGTACCAGTATAGAGGAGGAGGAGGAGGCTGGTAGCCAGATCAATGATAACACATCAATACAAAGAGTGACTCATGCTGCCAGCCCAGTATAGACCAGTCACAACCTTGAACCCCACTGCTCTCAGGAATCCCAATTGTTTTGTCTGCAGTCAGACTGAGAAGACCAGTAGTCCATTTAGTCAGGTTAAAAGCTATGCAAATCCATAAGATCCTCCTTCATTTGTTTCTACATATAGGACTGTTTTCTCTTTTGTTTAACATGGTTTTACCTGATGCACTGTGCTGTTAAAGCATTTGATGCAGTTCTATTAATATTGATGGCATTTTGTTTTACTAAAACATTAGATATTAAAGTTAAATAGTACAAAATATGACAAGAAATTCTTTATCAAAATATAAACAATTCAGCATTCCCTTTTAATGCTAAGATATATATACCTGCCCAGAGATACTAGGAGTCATTAAGTTACTGACTGAGTTACCATGTTTACTGTCTGATGTACCATTGTTATACTGTCTGAGGTACAGTGGATACTTACTGTCTCAAGTTCCCTGGTTAGTTACTCATATGCCATGGTTATTCTGTCTAATTTATTATGATAACTGTCTAAGGTAGTGGTTCCTGTCTGCGATACCATGGTCACTGTCTCTGAGGTACCATGGTCACTATCTGAGGTACCATGGTTACTGTCTGGGATACCATGGTTACTGTCTGAGGTACCTTGGTTACTGCCTGAGGTACTATGGTTACTGTCGAGGTACCATGGTTACTGCCTGAGGTACTATGGTTACTGTCTGAGGTACCATGGTTACTGCCTGAGGTACTATGGTTACTGTCGAGGTACCATGGTTACTGCCTGAGGTACCATGGTTACTGTCGAGGTACCATGGTTACTGTCTGAGGTACCAGGGTTACTGTCTCTGAGGTACCGTGGTCACTGTCTAAGGTACCATGGTTACTGTCTGAGGTACCGTGGTCACTGTCTGAGGTACTGTTGTAACTCTCTGCGATACTGTGGTTACTGTCTGAGGTACCATAGTTACTGTCTGAGGTACCATAGTTACTGTCTGAGGTACCGTGGTCACTGTCTGAGGTACCATGGTTACTGTCTGAGGTACCGTGGTCACTGTCTGAGGTACTGTTGTAACTCTCTGCGATATTGTTGTTACTGTCTGAGGTACCATGGTTACTGTCTGAGGTACCATGGTTATTGTATGTGGTACTGTTGTTACTGTCTGAGGTACCATGGTTACTGTCTGAGGTACCATGGTTACTGTCTGAGGTACCATGGTTACTGTCTATGAGGTACCGTGGTCACTGTCTTAGGTACCATGGTTACTGTCTGAGGTACTGTGGTTACTCTCTGCGGTACTGTGGTCACTATCTGAGGTACCGTGGTCACTGTCTGAGGGACTGTAGTCACTGTCTGAGGGACTGTAGTCACTGTCTGAGGTACCGTGGTTACTGTCTGAGGTACCATGGTTACTGTCTGAGGTACCATGGTCACTGTCTGAGGTACCATGGTCACTATCTGAGGTACCATGGTCACTGTCTGAGATACCATGATTACTGTCTGAGGTACCATGGTTACTGTCTGAGGTACCATGGTTATTGTCTGTGGTACCATGGTTACTGTCTCTGAGGTACCATGGTTATTGTCGGAGGTACCATGGTTACTGTCTGAGGTACCATGGTTATTGTCTGTGGTGCCATGGTTACTGTCTCTGAGGTACCATGGTTACTGTCTGAGGTACCATGGTTACTGTCTGAGGTACCATGGTTACTGTCGAGGTACCATGGTTACTGTCTGAGGTACCATGGTTACTGTCTATGAGGTACCATGGTTATTGTCTGAGGTACCATGGTTAATGTCTGAGTTACCATGGTTATTGTCTGTGTCTGAGGTACAGTGGTCACTGTCTATGAGGTACCATGGTTTGTGTTCTGTCTGAGTAACCTGAATGTAGGCTGTAGCATTTCTTGAACATGTATCTTGAGTTTTAACATTTTGAGTAAAACATACAATAAAAAGGTTCATATTTCACACCTATTTCATAACATACATTTTTCATGCACCACTAGTTAAGAACTAGAAAAAGAATATATTTGTGTAAATTGTATTCTTTTCCAACTTTTAACTTCTTTGTTGATAGATAAACAATACATACTTATCAAGCAGGAAGTGGGTCTTGTAAACATATTCACAGCCAAATGGAGTTTAACTCAGTGTTACATTAGTTGATTTAACGATTGCCGTTTTAAAAACACTTGATAAATGCAACACAAACACTAAACCTCTGTGACCTGTATATATGGATATAGATGTAATTGTTTTTCTTTTGTAGTAAACCTGAGTTAAAGACGTCATGTCTGACTCGTTTGACGAGATGGAAAAGCCCCCAGCCCCACCCGTCAGACACACAAGCACAAGGTAAGTTGTCAAACCTTTGTATGTATACCGGAAGCCCATCAGACACACAAAAGCTTAAACCCTTGTCACACTAGGGCCACATTCCCATGGTGTCCAAGAAAAATCCAGAACGCCGATCTACGCGCAGTGGAATCGCAAGCATCGCCGTAACAACACTTTTTTCCTGCAATCTCACGGCGCTCTGGGAAATTTAACAACGCCATGCAATCGCAGTGCCATTGCGGCTAGGTATTAGTTTTAACATCCCCCAACTGAACACTTGGCTAGACATTTAGCTTTGTTGGATGATCACCAAAGGAAAGACACAAAAGTAGTCTCTAAACAGATTAGGAGTGTCAATCGACACTGGTCACTGTTGTTGAATGCTTAAAAAATCTTTGAACAACATCTTCTCAATAACCAAAAGACCCTGTGTGATAACATTTGGGCAGTATTATACTGGGATAAATGACCTCACCTGACTTTCAAGGTCACTTGGGTCAAATGTGATAAAATCTTAGAAAAGATCTTCTGCATAACCAAAGGTCCAGGATGATATATATTACCAGTAGCATGCTGGGGTAAAGGGTATCAACGTTTGTATGAATAAATGACTTTGACCGCCTGTCAAGGTCATTTTGGGTCAAATGTATTGAAATTTTTGAACAACATTTTCTCAAAATCTAAAGAACTCTGGGTAATGATATCTGGCCAGTGGCATGCTGGGATGAATCAATAACCATATCTGACATTCAAGGTCACTGGGGTCAAATATGTTTAAATCTTCCAAAAACTGAATAGGGTGAGGATATTTGGCTAGTAACATGCTTGGATGAAGGGATACCAAGTCTGAATGACCTCAACCCACTCTCAAAGTCACAGGGGTCAACTGTTTAAAAATCAATTTCTTCTTAACAACCACAATCCAGAGGACGTTGTTATTTACCCTATTGCTTAATTTAGCCAAAAGGCCTGGTGTCTGGAGCAATTCTGTTGTTTACAACAATAATGTAATTACAATACTTTTTTAAATATCGTGATAATTCTTTTAAATGGCAGTTCAAAGCCCTCTAGGGGAAAGTGTCATTATAAATACTATACACTAGTGCCAGATGTAAGGGAGGGGTGTGTCGCTCAATCACGTATAAGAACTCTGCCAGATGTTTCTGTTATCAATCGAGTGATGAAAATACCAAATTACAGAGCGATCTGATGTACAACATACAAGCGGTGTGTACTCACCTCCCCACACTTTGCACTCATTCTCAAAAACAAGAACAGATAAGAAGTTTACACACTTCAATATTGATGGCTGGTATTTTATCTAGCCACTTTCCTACATGTATGTTTGGCTATTTATAGGCCGTACCTTTAATAGTAAAATAAAACTAAAGGAAACTGTTCATAACATTTAGAAAAGTTATTTATGGGCCTACATTTCTTACATGTACATGACTATGTGTAATAAACCAGATGAACTCATGCATGTTATAAATTCATCCAAACTACTCAAAATTCATGTTCTGTATAATGTGCGCATTATAATATATAAAAAATAAAAAAACAGTTTGTCATATCTGCTGTAGAACCCTGGTTTAGAGTTACAGCTAAATGGTCTGATTATGATCAAATGTAACGACAACAATCCTAATATAGTGTAATTAACTGATGAGTATACTAAATTAGACAACAATCCTAATATAGTGTAATTAACTGATGAGTATACTAAATTAGACAACAATCCTAATATAGTGTAATTAACTGATGAGTATACTAAATTAGACAAAGTTTGACACTTTCATGGTTTTAGCTCACCTGGCCCAAAGGGCCAAGTGAGCTTATGGCATGGTGCAGCGTCCGTTGTCCATCCGGCGTCCAGCGTCCGTCCGGCGTCAACTTTTTACTTTAAACAACTTCTTCTCAGTAACCAAAAGGCCTAGGGTGATGATATATGGCCAGAAGCATGCTTTGATGAAGGGCTACCAAGTTTGTTCAAATAAGCGACCTTCATCCATTTTCAAGGTCACATGGGTCAAATATGTTAAAATCTTTACACAACTTCTTCTGAATAACCAAGAGGCATAGGATGATGATATTTGGCCAGGAACATGCTGGGATGAAGGGCTACCAAGTTTGTTCAAATGAATGACCTTCATCCAATTTCAAGGTCACATGGGTCATATATGTTAAAATCTTTAAACAACTTCTTCTGAATAACCAATAGGCCTACAGTGATGATATTTGGCCAGTAACATGCTTGGATGAAGGGCTACCAAGTTTGTTCAAAGAAATGACCTTGACTTATATTCAAGGTCACAGAGGGCAAATATCTTTAAAACATTTAAACAACTTCTTCTGAATAACCAATAGGCCTACGGTGATGATATTTGGCCAGTAACATGCTTGGATGAAGGGCTACCAAGTTTGTTCAAATGAATGACCTTCATCCATTTTCAAGGTCACATGGGTCAAATATGTTAAAATCTTTAAACAACTTCTTCTGAATAACCAAGAGGCATAGGATGATGATATTTGGCCAGTAACATGCTGGGATGAAGGGCTACCAAGTTTGTTCAAATAAATGACCTTGACTTATATTCAAGGTCACAGAGGGCAAATATGTTTAAAACCTTTCAACAACTTCTTCTGAAAAAACAATAGGCCTAGGGTGATGATATTTGGCTAGTAGCATGCTGGGATGAAGAGCTACAAAAGTTTGTTCAAATGAATGACCTTCATTTTTTCAGGGTCACAGGGGTCAAATATGTTTTTAACCTTTAAACAACTTCTTCTGAATAACCAAGAGGCCTAGTATAATGCCAGTAACATGCTGGAATGAAGGACTACTAAGTTTGTTCAAATGAATGACCTTGACATATATATTCAAGGTCACAGGGGTCAAATATGTTTAAAACCATTGAATGACTTCTTCTTAATAAGCAAAAGACCCAAGAGTGATGATATTTGGCCATTAACATGCTGGGATAAAGGACTACCAAGTGAATGACCTTCACCCATATTCAAGGTCACAGTGGTCAATATATGTTTAAATCTTTGAATGATTTGTTCTATATAACCAAAAGGTCCAGGGTAATGATATTTTGCCAGATGCATGCTGTGTTGGAAGACTATAAACTCTGTTCAACCTAATGTCCATGTTCGACATTCAAGGTCACAGGCGTCATATGTTTAAATCCTTAAATAGGTTCTTATGAATCAAACACTGATATTCTGCCTGTAGCTGTATTTTAGTCCACTTTTAAGATTACAAGTGTGAGATTAATACCAGGTGAGCGATGCAGGCCCATTGGGCCTCTTGTTTAGTTAGCAGGAACATTTACAAAAGTGTAGTACTTCTGCTGAAATTGTGTTTGTCATAATTTGTTGACTAATGATTATATCCAGTGATATCATTCTCCTACATGAATAGTCTTTTTAGGTCACCTGAGCTTTGTTCAAGTGACCTATTCTAATCGCTTTCCGTCCGTCATCGTGCGTAAACTTTTTACATTTTCAACTACTTCTCAAGAACCAATAGATGGAATTTTTTCAAACTTGGTCAGAATCATCCTTGGTAGATGAGGCTACAAAATTGTAAAATTGGGATTTCTACCCCAACCCCAGGGGCCAGGGCGGGGCCCCAAAAGGAAAATTAACCAATAGTTCAAAAATCTTCTTTTTCAGACTCAGAGGTACTACACTCATTTTCTCTGCATGGAAAGAAAGATCATCAGGGGCTTTACTTAAATTGTAAATTTCAGGACCCCCGAGCTATCCGTTCTCCCTTGGGCAGGGGGTAAAGTTTACGATAGTTTATATAGGGAAATAACACTTTTGGGTATATTTTGACAACTTTCTGTAGGAAATTATTTTTACTTGGTGAGAATTATCCTTGGAGGAAGATGGTTTCAAATTGTAAAATTGAGATTCCTACCCCAACCCCTGGGGCCAGGGCAGGGCCTCAAAGGGAAAATTAACCAATATTTCAAAAATCTTCTCCAGACTCAGTGTACTACATTCATTTTCTCTACATGAAAAGAAAGATCATCAGGGGCTTTACTTAAATTGTAAATTTCAGGACCCCCGAGCTATCCGTTATCCCTTGGGGAGGGGGTAAAGTTTACTATAGTTTATATAGGGAAATAACACTTTTGGGTATATTTTGACAACTTTCTGTAGGAAATTATTTTTACTTAGTGAGAATTATCCTTGGAGGAAGATTGTTTCAAATTGTGAAATTGAGATTCCTACCCCAACCCCTGGGGCCAGGGCGGGGCCTCAAAGGGAAAATTAAACTAATATTTCCAAATTTTTCTCCTCCAGACTCAGTGTACTACATTCATTTTCTCTGCATGAAAAGAAAATCTTCAGGGGCTTTATTTAAATTGTAAATTTCAGAACCCCCGAGCTATCCGTTCCCCCTTGGGGAGGGGGTAAAGTTTACTATAGTTTATATAGGGAAATAACTCTTTTGGATATATTTTTTATCCATTTTCAGCAGAAAATTACTCAAACTTTGTCAGAATCATCTTTGGTGAATGAGAGTATTACTTTGTAAAATTGGGATTCCTGCCCCATCCCCAGGGGCTAGGGCGGGGCCCCAAAGGGAACATTTACCAATATTTTCAAATTCTTATCCTTTGATGACATGACAAGTATTGTATTTCACTTAGTTTACATGCTGATTTCCACATCACATCTAAACAATAAAATAAAGCTACCAGTACCTATGATATTACTCAGGTGACTGCTAAGGCCCTTGGGCCTCTTGTTTATATTGGTTTGGTATATTGCGCATGCTTGGCTGTATTCTAATAATACTCATGGGGATCAGTACAATTGTCAAGGTGCTTTAGCTTCCAGCTTTAACTCTATAACATCCTTCAATAATTATTTACTGTTTGGAAGTCCCTCCCACATACTTCCCTTAAAATCTGTGGATGTTACTTCTATCACACTGTTATATTTCATATACACAACCAAGTTTCATTTTTTTTTTTTTTTATTCAAAATTTAGGCCATTGGCCAATCAGTATACAATGCATATTATTAGCTCACCTGCCCAAAGGGCAAGTGAGCTTATGTTATGGTGCGGCGTCCGTCGTCTGTCCGTCCGTCCGGCGTCCGTCTGTCCGGCGTCAACTTTTTACTTTAAACAACTTCTTCTCAATAACCAAAAGGCCCAGGGTACTGATATTAGGCCTGTGGCATGCTGGGATGAAGGGCTACAAAGTTTGTTCAAATAAATGACCTTGACCCACTTTCAAGGTCACAGGGGTCAAATATGTTAAAATCTTCTTCTCAATAACCGAAAGGCCCAGGGTACTTATATTGGGCCTGTAGCATGCTAAGATGAAGGGCTACCAAGTTTGTTCAATTGAATGACCTTGACCCACTTTCAAGGTCACCGGGGTCAGATGTCTTAAAATCTTCAAACAACTTCTCCTCAATAACCAAAAGGCCCAGGGTACTTATATTAAGCCTGTAGCATGCTGGGATGAAGGGCTACCAAGTTTGTTCGAATGAATGACCTTGACCAACTTTCAAGGTTACATGGGTCAAATGTCGTAAAATCTTCATACAACTTCTTCTCAATAACCAAAAGGCCCAGGGTACTGATATTAGGCCTGTGGCATGCTGGGATGAAGGGCTACCAAGTTTGTTCAAATGAATGACCTTGACCAACTTTCAAGGTTACATGGGTCAAATGTCGTAAAATCTTCATACAACTTCTTCTCAATAACCAAAAGGCCCAGGGTACTTATATTGGGCCTGTAGCATGCTGGGATGAAGGACTATCAAGTTTGTTCAACTGAATGACCTTGACCAATTTTCAAGATCACATAGGTCAAATGTCGTAAAATCTTCAAGCGACTTCTTTTCAATAAGCAAAATTCCTATGCCAGAGAATCGCGATCAACTTACAACATTATGTTTCGACATCTCGGTGCGTTTCCCCATACTATTACGAAAATGTAGTTGTTCAATTTAAGGTCCGTTCCATGTAAGTTCTGATTTCAAATCGCCTATTGTTCGACAATCAAGGTGAGAGGTGTCATATGTTTAAATCTTTTAATAGGTTCTTATGAAATCTTAAGATTACAAGTGTTAGATTAATAACAGGTGAGCGATGCAGGCCTATTGGGCCTCTTGTTTACGTTATGGGCTGATAACATACATTTTTAAGCCAATGAAAATGCTTGTTACTAGAAAGATTAAATTATACACAAATCATGGACAATGTACAGAGAATGAAGACAATCTTGTTCCATTATAATACACTTAATTTGTTTGCCTCGTAGATGAATTTTCCTAGAAACAATTCTTTAATATTATGGACACTCAATAACTGAACGACTTTAAACACAGATGTTTTTTTCCAATAATAGCTTTTGATAAAACGGGATCTGAGATTTTGGAATTCTACCAATTACAAGCAGCATGGAATCTAAAAGAAAATGAATATTTAATGAATGTTCAAGTAACTAATCAGGACATGTGCATATTCATAATGGAAAAAGCTCACAACATTTGGGGAAATTCAAAATATACATCTGTAGGAACTGTCCTATTGAAAACGTTAAAAGATACCTGGAAATGATCCTGAGTCTGGTTCAGCTTTTCAAATCACCAATATAAGCCACTAATATGTATTTACATGCATCCATCACTCCTTGTACAAGGTCTTAGTTAGAGTGTGGTTTACATGTTCACAACTATCACCTCTTGTACAAGGTCTTAGTTAGAGTGTGGTTTACATGTTCACAACTATCACCTCTTGTAAGAGTTTGTGTTGACTCCTTCTAGGGTAAAAAACAAGGTCACATTTAGTATAAATAGAATTCTAGTGTGACAGCTCTACAGGTTTGAGGTTGCGCAAGTCCATGTTTGGATCGCTTCTGTAAATAAAATATTTGACTTCGTTGACCCCTAACTACATGTAGCTTTTCTGAACACTTAAAATTGTGAGGGTATTAATGTTGTCTGTGATGCCTTTGCTGATATGAATGAAACTTTATACAAGTTTAGTATTCGGAATTCGGAAAATAAGCAGTTTGAAAGCATGAAGGCGTGCAACTTGTAGAGGCATTCATATCACAGACACTGTCTAGTTTAGGTTTCTCTTGATTCTCTCGACACCCACTTGAACATTTTTGTGTGTATTTATTATATTATTTACAAAGACTGTCCTCCCAAAACTTACATTTTCTCATGTGTTATAGGAACAAATCTATAGTACAATGTACAGAGTATGTACTAATTATACTGATAAGGCATTCAGGAGGTTCTCATTACCATAATGTAGATCGAGTCACAGAATCTGGAAAATTGATGGAGTAAGACAACATACAATAGTTTTTGTTTTGGAGTATTTCAAAAAAGTTTGAAAAATAAGAAATGAAGGCAGTCAGAAGTTTCCCTCTAATCGTCAATGAGAATGATCTTGTACAATATTATCTGCTGGATGAACACATTTTTTGCACTGCTTTGCAGGGTTCATTGAGGAGAGTCTAATCTTTCATCATTTAAAACATTTGTGGAATTCAATGCCCCACTGCTTTATCCTAGCAGATCAATGGTGTACACACATGCTGACTTACCCTACACAGTGATCAGAAATACAGCATAAAATTTAACAGCTCTGACTGTGCTGGGCTACATCTCAAAACATTTCACACTTAACTTTTCCTTAATATTTTTTATTGCCATGGATATATTTACTTTTTCATACATAAACTCATCAACATACATATAAACAAACAAAAAGTATTACAGATTTTTTTCAATCATAAAATGGATGTGGCAGACATATACACTACATGCTGTTAACTTTGGAAATAATGAAAATGCCATACACTGTGGCATCAATACATAAAGACACAGGGGCAAAATCAGAAGTCAAAATTCAGGGGCAAAATCAGAAGTCAAAGTTCAGGGGCAAAATCAGAAGTCAAAGTTCAGGGGCAAAATCAGAAGTCAACGTTCAAAAAAAGGGTGGAAGGCAGCACCAAAATTAAAATGAATATCTGAAAACAGGACTTTGACACTATAGACTTGCTGACCATAGACTTTCTGACCATAGACTTGCTGACCATAGACTTGCTAACCCTAGACTTGCTGACCATAGACTTGCTAACCCTAGACTTGCTGACCATAGAATTGCTGACCGTAGACTTGCTGACCCTAGACTGGCTGACCCTAGACTTGCTGCCCATAGACTTGCTAACCCTAGACTTGATGACCCTAGACTTGTTGACCCTAGACTTGCTGACCCTAGACTTGCTGACCATAGACTTGCTGACCGTAGACTTGCTGACCCTAGACTTGCTAACCCTAGACTTGTTGACCCTAGACTTGCTGACCCTAGACTTGCTGACCATATACTTGCTGACCCTAGACTTGCTGACCCTAGACTTGCTGACCATAGACTTGCTGACCATAGACTTGCTGACCCTAGACTTGCTAACCCTAGACTTGTTGACCCTAGACTTGCTGACCCTAGACTTGCTGACCCTAGACTTGCTGACCCTAGACTTGCTGACCCTAGACTTGCTGACCCTAGACTTGCTGACCCTAGACTTGCTGACCCTAGACTTGCTGACCCTAGACTTGCTGACCCTAGACTTGCTGACCCTAGACTTGCTGACCCTAGACTTGTTGACCCTAGACTTGCTGACCCTAGACTTGCTGACCATAGACTTGCTGACCCTAGACTTGCTGACCCTAGACTTGCTGACCCTAGACTTGCTGACCATAGACTTGCTGACCCTAGACTTGCTGACCCTAGACTTGCTGACCCTAGACTTGCTGACCATAGACTTGCTGACCCTAGACTTGCTGACCCTAGACTTGCTGACCCTAGACTTGCTGACCATAGACTTGCTGACCCTAGACTTGCTGACCCTAGACTTGCTGACCCTAGACTTGCTGACCATAGACTTGCTGACCCTAGACTTGCTGACCCTAGACTTGCTGACCCTAGACTTGCTGACCCTAGACTTGCTGACCCTAGACTTGCTGACCCTAGACTTGCTGACCCTAGACTTGCTGACCATAGACTTGCTGCAGGTCTGTTATGTTCTTTTTCAAAAGAAAGGTGTTTTATGTTATAAACATTTACACGCAATTCTGTATCACTACCTGCTTTCTGTAAGATTCACAGAAGTTAGAGATATTATCTGGTGTTACTAGTATTGTGGTTTAGTGTGTTAGAGATATTATCTGGTGTTACTAGTATTGTGGTTTAGTGTGTGTTCCTGTTGGCTGGAGGATCACTAGTACACTAATTGTATAATATATACATATATACACACAGGAAATGATGTATGTATATATATACAGATTGTATGTACACTGTAAGTGTACCAGAAATATCACATTTACATGTTGTATCCTATTGTCTGAGTGATCAGTCTATATGGTATATACCAGAAAACAATAATAATGTTGTAATGTTGTTTTGTGTTATAAATAAAAATTAGTGCCATTATTTTTCGCTTGACATCAGTTATCATCTGCTAACAGTAAGAAGGAGGGAAATACAAATCCTTATTACTACAGGGGATGGGATATTATACTGACACATAGAGAAATACAAGTCCTTACTACAGGGGGATGGGATATTATACTGACACACAGAGAAATACAAATCCTTACTACAGACGGATGGGATATTATACTGACACAGAAAAATACAAATCCTTACTACAGGGGGATGGGATATTATACCGACATATAGAGAAATACAAATCCTTACTACAGACGGATGGGATATTATGCTGACACAGAGAAATACAAATCCTTCCTACAGGGGGAGGGGGTATTATACTGACACACAGAGAAATTCAAATCCTTACTACAGGGAGATGGGATATTATACTGACACATAGAGAAATACAAATCTTTACTACAGACGGATGGGATATTATGCTGACACAGAAAAATACAAATCCGTACTACAGGGGGATGGGATATTATACTGACATACAGAGAAATACAAATCCTTACTACATGGGGATGGGATATTATACCGCCATATAGAGAAATACAAATCTTTACTACAGACGGATGGGATATTATGCTGACACAGAAAAATACAAATCCTTACTACAGGCAGATTGGATATTATACTGACACACAGAGAAAAACAAATCCTTACTACAGGGGGAGGGGGGATTATACTGACACACAGAGAAATTCAAATCCTTACTACAGACGGATGGGATATTATACTGACACAGAGAAAGACAAATCCTTACTACAGACGGATGGGATATTATGCTGACACAGAAAAATACAAATCCTTACTACAGGCAGATGGGGTATTATACTGACACACAGAGAAAAACAAATCCTTACTACAGGGGGAGGGGGTATTATACTGACACACAGAGAAATTCAAATCCTTACTACAGACGGATGGGATATTATGCTGACACAGAAAAATACAAATCCTTACTACAGGCAGATTGGATATTATACTGACACACAGAGAAATACTAATCCTTACTACAGGGGGATGGGATATTATACTGACGCACAGAGAAATACAAATCCTTTCTACAGGCGGATGGGATATTACACTGACTCATAGAGAAATACAAATCCTTTCTACAGGGGGATGGGATATTATACCGCCATATAGAGAAATACAAATCTTTACTACAGGCAGATGGGATATTATACGGACACACAGAGAAATACAAATCCTTAATACAGGCAGATGGGATATTATACTGACACACACAGAAATACAAATCCTTACTACATGGGATGAGATATTATACTGACACAGAGAAATACAAATCCTTCCTACAGGGGGAGGGGGTATTATACTGACACACAGAGAAATTCAAATCCTTACTACAGACGGATGGGTTATTATACTGACACAGAAAAATACAAATCCGTACTACAGGGGGATGGGATATTATGCTGACACAGAAAAATACAAATCCTGACTACAGGGGGATGGGATATTATACAGACATATAGAGAAATACAAATCCTTACTACAGGCAGATTGGATATTATACTGACACACAGAGACATACAAATCCTTTCTACAGGCGGATGGGATATTACACTGACTCATAGAGAAATACAAATCCTTTCTACAGGCAGATGGGATATTATACGGACACACAGAGAAATACAAATCCTTTCTACAGGCAGATGGGATATCATACTGACACACAGAGAAATACAAATCCTCTCTACAGGCGGATGGGATATTACACTGACTCATAGAGAAATACAAATCCTTTCTACAGGCGGATGGGATATTACACTGACACATAGAGAAATACAAATCCTTTCTACAGGCAGATGGGATATTATACGGACACACAGAGAAATACAAATCCTCTCTACAGGCGGATGGGATATTACACTGACTCATAGAGAAATACAAATCCTTTCTACAGGCAGATGGGATATTATACTGACACACAGAGAAAAACAAATCCTTACTACAGGGGGAGGGGGGATTATACTGACACACAGAGAAATTCAAATCCTTACTACAGGGAGATGGGATATTATACTGACACACAGAGACATACAAATCCTTTCTACAGGCGGATGGGATATTACACTGACACTACAGGGGGATGGGATATTATGCTGACACAGAAAAATACAAATCCGTACTACAGGGGGATGGGATATTATGCTGACACAGAGAAATACAAATCCTTAATACAGGCAGATGGGATATTATACTGACACACAGAGAAATACAAATCCTTTCTACAGGCGGATGGGATATTACACTGACACATAGAGAAATACAAATCCTTTCTACAGAAGGTTTTTGTGGTATTTTGGAACACAAATATCAGTGAATATGGTTATGATTGCAAGCTTTGTGGCAGTCAAATATTTCATTCTATTCTTCAAATTTTGAAAATTGTCTAATTATTCTTCAGACCTTGGTAAATTTGTGTGTTTTTATGCAGAACTTGATACATTTTGTGTGTTTTTATGCAGAACTTGATACCTTTTGTGTGTTTTTATGTAGAACTTGATTCATTTTGTGTGTTTTTATGCAGAACTTGATACATTTTGTGTGTTATTATGCAGAACTTAATACATTTTGTGTGTTTTTATATAGAACTTGATACATTTTGTGTGTTTTTATACAGAACTTGATACATTTTGTGTGTTTTTATGCAGAACTTGATACATTTTGTGTGTTTTTATTCAGAACTTGATACATTTGTGTGTTTTTATACAGAACTTGATACATTTTGTGTGTTTTTATTCAGAACTTGATACATTTGTGTGTTTTTATACAGAACTTGATACATTTTGTTTGTTTTTATACAGACCTTGATACATTTTGTGCGTTTTTATATAGAACTTGTTACATTTTGTGTGTTTTTATACAGAACTTGATTCATTTTGTGTGTTTTTATACAGAACTTGATACATTTTATGTGTTTTTATACAGAACTTGATACATTTTGTGTGTTTTTATTCAGAACTTGATCATTTTGTGTGTTTTTATGCGGAACTTGATACATTTTGTGTGTTTTCATATAGAACTTGATACATTTTGTGTGTTTTTATACAGACCTTGATACATTTTGTGTGTTTTTATATATAACTTGTTACATTTTGTGTGTTTTTATACAGAACTTGTTACATTTTGTGTGTTTTCATATAGAACTTGATACATTTTGTGTGTTTTTATACGGACCTTGATACATTTTGTGTGTTTTTATATATAACTTGTTACATTTTGTGTGTTTTTATACAGAACTTGATACATTTTGTGTCTTTTTATGCAGAACTTGATACATTTTGTGTGTTATTATGCAGAACTTAATACATTTTGTGTGTTTTTATATAGAACTTGATACATTTTGTGTGTTTTTATACAGACCTTGATACATTTTGTGTGTTTTTATATAGAACTTGTTACATTTTGTGTGTTTTTATACAGAACTTGATACATTTTGTGTGTTTTTATACAGACCTTGATACATTTTGTGTTGGTATTGCAGAGATACCCATAACATGGAACACAAGCCCCTCCCAAAGGAGCCAGACAGCAAAGAGGAGAGGAAGAAGGTCAAGACACCGAAGAGTAAGATTTTATGTATCCCCCTACAGATTTATGGGGATTCTCTTTCCCATCCTTGTAACTGGATAGGAAGAGAAATAGATCATACATACATTGTATGTTGAACCAATAGATATCATACTTTTTAGCCCACCACCAACAGATTGTGGGCTCTTCATATTGCCCTGTTTCTGTGGTTCCATTGTCCATCGTACTCCATCTGTTGTCCGTCTTTCAGGTTGGGCATTCAAATTGCGACTGCAGCAATGCAGCCATCTTGGATTTTGACAAGTATTTTACCACAATTTCTCAAGAATATGTGGAAAGATATTTTTCAAACTGCATACAGACTTCCCTTTTTGTTTTGAATCATATTTAATATGGACAGTTAACAAAGAAAACATTGTAATTTTTCTTCAAAGGAATTCCTTTTCAGAGGTGTCAGAACAACAATCCATCCCCGGCCACTTTGGGGGTAAGACAGAGAATTATAATCCTCATTGGAATGTTTTGAGGACTTGGTTGAAAAATTAAGAATTGTATCTTCAAGTTGAGATCTTTTTGTGTCATCTTCAAAATGGGGAAAGATTCTATATGTAGTTACATAGAGATGAACCAGATGTTAGTTATATACTGAAGTAGGACGGTCACCCTACAACAAAGCTTGTGTTGTATTGAGGTGTGTCCTATTTTAGTTTGTTCATGCTAAATGCAAATTCATTCAGCAGGTCATGTTTGGATACTTTTTACTTTTGTGAAGATTTTGTAGTTTCTAGTTGTACGTATACTTGTACCATAAGATGCAACCAATTATGTACCAAGAAGTTGAGATTCAGAAAACCGTCAAATCTCAGCTGGGTGACCCTATTTCCTGCCTAAAGTCTTGATGTCACACACTTGTCTTTGTTATACATAGTTGGAATATACTTTATATACCTTGTATATTTTATAAAACATTGTTCAAAAGGAATTAAAAGGAATATTTACCTGTTACCATATCGCTGCAACCATGTCTGTACTTCGCGGGGCGGCCATGTCTGTACTTGGCCGGGCATCTCGTCAACTGGCCTCACAGGAAGTCAAAGTTTATGAACGTTAATTGTACACCTACTATAGAAACACTCATGTAGTGTGATTCATGAGACATCCTGTTTGGAATTATGGGTAATAGGGTTGAAGGGGATGAGGAAAGAATGATACAAGCATTATAGAGATGAGGATGAAAACACTCCCTCGGAATCATACATGTGAAAGGCTTTCTCCATAGCAGGTTGACCAATGGTCTGACTTTGTGGAACCCTGGACTTGTATCACATCAATGTCAGAAAGGACAGGATTTGGTTATGATCATTAACTTTCAGGAGAGGATATTATTGTGATTTGAAGAAGTTCATCTTTGTAGTTCAATAATTCTATAATGTATGGAAGCTAGGTTTTTCCACACATTTTTGTCTTGGAATCTTTACACAGTTTTGGATTGTTACTGAGGATCGTTATTGTTGGATTAAGTGGAAAGAGTGTTAGGACAAAATCACACAGGACTGTATAATACAGTAGTGTAAACATCACACCCTTCAGATTTTCTCAGGCAATTAGAATCTGATAATGTCTTCATGGAAGCGATCAAGTGGTGGCTCTGGTCAAGGTTCAAGGTCAAGTGGCTCTAGTCAAGGTTCAAGGTCAAGTGGTTCTGGTCAGGGGTCAAGGTCAAGTGGCTCAGGTCAGGGGTCATGGCAGTCTGCCCTGACCAGTACTTTACGCAGGATGAGTGGCGGACACAAGGGTTGGTATTTCTGTTTTCCAAATCCCTCTCAACGATTTAAATATTACTTTAAATCATATCACATTTACCAAACTATCAGATATATAGAATGATGATTTTTTTTCGATTTCTTTAGCAGGGAATTAACAACTCTTTATTGGTTCACAGGTAGTAAGGTAGCCAGACTCAAAGACATGGAGAAACCAGTGATTTCACCACCCTCTAACTTTGAACACACAGTCCATGTTGGCTTTGATTCCCACACCGGGGAGTTTACAGTAGGTTTATAATGTCATTTAGTACTTTTAAATAGGATGATATTACATATAGGTACGTCCTTGAGAGTACAGAGAAATTCTAATATTTGTGTAGTAACATTATAGATCTAATACTCACGGACAGGAAATGTGCCACTTCAAACTGAACTCATAAATAAAGGATGCATATGTATGTCGTGTGATAAAAGGCCCTTTCCAGGTATCATTTGATTATAAGGTTAGTGGAATATACTGCAGACTGACATCATGTTCCTAATGACTCAGTCATAATATATGCTGGCTTTGACTTCTTCAGACAACAATACATCTATTCAAATAAATTAATTTTAGTTAAACATTTTTTGCTGATTAAGTAATGCAATGCTGGCTATATGTACATGTAAAGTCTACACCATTGTGGGTTAGTAGGACAGACTATAGTGAACAGCAATATCATTCACTTTACATTAGTAGGACAGACTATAGTAAACGGAAATATCATTCAGTTTACATTAGTAGGACAGACTATAATAAACAGCAATATTATTCACTTTACATTAGTAGGACAGACAATAGTAAACAGAAATATCATTCACTTTACATTAGTAGGACAGACTATATTAAACAGCAATATCATTCACTTTACATTAGAAGGACAGACTATAGTAAACAGTAATATCATTCACTTTACGTTAGTAGGACAGACTATAGTAAACAGCAATATCATTCACTTTACATTAGTAGAACAGACTATAGTAAACAGTAATATCATTCACTTTACGTTAGTAGGACAGACTATAGTAAACAGCAATATCATTCACTTTACATTCGTAGGACAGACTATAGTAAACAGTAATATCATTCACTTTACGTTAGTAGGACAGACTATAGTAAACAGCAATATCATTCACTTTACATTAGTAGGATAGACTATAGTAAACAGCAATATCATTCACTTTACATTCGTAGGACAGACTATAGTAAACAGTAATATCATTTACTTTACATTAGTAGGACAGACTATAGTAAACAGTAATATCATTTACTTTACATTAGTAGGACAGACTATAGTAAACAGAAATATCATTCTCTTTACATTAGTAGGACAGACTATAATAAACAGCAATATTATCCACTTTACATTAGTAGGACAGACTATAGTAAACGGAAATATCATTCAGTTTACATTAGTAGGACAGACTATAATAAACAGCAATATTATCCACTTTACATTAGTAGGACAGACTATAGTAAACGGAAATATCATTCACTTTACATTAGTAGGACAGACTATATTAAACAGCAATATCATTCACTTTACATTAGAAGGACAGACTATAGTAAACAGAAATATCATTCACTTTACATTAGTAGGACAGACTATATTAAACAGCAATATCATTCACTTTACATTAGAAGGACAGACTATAGTAAACAGAAATATCATTCACTTTACATTAGAAGGACAGACTATAGTAAACAGAAATATCATTCACTTTACATTAGAAGGACAGACTATAATAAACAGTAATATCATTCACTTTACATTAGTAGGACAGACTATAATAAACAGCAATATTATCCACTTTACATTAGTAGGACAGACTATAGTAAACGGAAATATCATTCACTTTACATTAGTAGGACAGACTATAGTAAACGGAAATATCATTCAGTTTACATTAGTAGGACAGACTATAATAAACAGCAATATTATCCACTTTACATTAGTAGGACAGACTATAGTAAACAGAAATATCATTCACTTTACATTAGAAGGACAGACTATAATAAACAGTAATATCATTCACTTTACATTAGTAGGACAGACAATAGTAAACAGTAATATCATTCACTTTACATTAGTAGGTCAGACTATAGTAAACAGCAATATCATTCACTTTACATTAGAAGGACAGACTATAATAAACAGTAATATCATTCACTTTACATTAGTAGGACAGACTATAATAAACAGCAATATTATTCACTTTACATTAGTAGGACAGACTATAGTAAACAGCAATATCATTCACTTTACATTCACAATTAAAAGTGAAATGAAGATAGAAAAAAATGACTGTCAATTCAATAACAAATCAAAGTAAACCTAGTGGAAAATAAAATTTGTGTAATAAAATTTATTTTTAAGAACTTAAACAGTGAATTTAAACTTTGTGTGAAAGGAATTCTATTGTAAATGCAACAATATAGCAAGTGTCCAGCTCCAGCCATTATTGTAAGGTCTGGTTAGAGACTAAGGATGGGGAGTACCAGCAAGTGTCCAGGCCCAGCCATTATTGTAAGGTCTGGTTAGAGACTAAGGATGGGGAGTACCAGCAAGTGTCCAGCTCCAGCCATTATTGTAAGGTCTGGTTAGAGACTAAGGATGGGGAGTACCAGCAAGTGTCCAGCTCCAGCCATTATTGTAAGGTCTGGTTAGAGACTAAGGATGGGGAGTACCAGCAAGTGTCCAGCTCCAGCCATTATTGTAAGGTCTGGTTAGAGACTAAGGATGGGGAGTACCAGCAAGTGTCCAGCTCCAGCCATTATTGTAAGGTCTGGTTAGAGACTAAGGATGGGGAGTACCAGCAAGTGTCCAGCTCCAGCCATTATTGTAAGGTCTGGTTAGAGACTAAGGATGGGGAGTACCAGCAAGTGTCCAGCTCCAGCCATTATTGTAAGGTCTGGTTAGAGACTAAGGATGGGGAGTACCAGCAAGTGTCCAGCTCCAGCCATTATTGTAAGGTCTGGTTAGAGACTAAGGATGGGGAGTACCAGCAAGTGTCCAGCTCCAGCCATTATTGTAAGGTCTGGTTAGAGACTAAGGATGGGGAGTACCAGCAAGTGTCCAGCTCCAGCCATTATTGTAAGGTCTGGTTAGAGACTAAGGATGGGGAGTACCATCAAGTGTCCAGCTCCAGCCATTATTGTAAGGTCTGGTTAGAGACTAAGGATGGGGAGTACCAGCAAGTGTCCAGCTCCAGCCATTATTGTAAGGTCTGGTTAGAGACTAAGGATGGGGAGTACCAGCAAGTGTCCAGCTCCAGCCATTATTGTAAGGTCTGGTTAGAGACTAAGGATGGGGAGTACCAGCAAGTGTCCAGCTCCAGCCATTATTGTAAGGTCTGGTTAGAGACTAAGGATGGGGAGTACCAGCAAGTGTCCAGCTCCAGCCATTATTGTAAGGTCTGGTTAGAGACTAAGGATGGGGAGTACCAGCAAGTGTCCAGCTCCAGCCATTATTGTAAGGTCTGGTTAGAGACTAAGGATGGGGAGTACCAGCAAGTGTCCAGCTCCAGCCATTATTGTAAGGTCTGGTTAGAGACTAAGGATGGGGAGTACCAGCAAGTGTCCAGCTCCAGCCATTATTGTAAGGTCTGGTTAGAGACTAAGGATGGGGAGTACCAGCAAGTGTCCAGCTCCAGCCATTATTGTAAGGTCTGGTTAGAGACTAAGGATGGGGAGTACCAGCAAGTGTCCAGCTCCAGCCATTATTGTAAGGTCTGGTTAGAGACTAAGGATGGGGAGTACCAGCAAGTGTCCAGCTCCAGCCATTATTGTAAGGTCTGGTTAGAGACTAAGGATGGGGAGTACCAGCAAGTGTCCAGCTCCAGCCATTATTGTAAGGTCTGGTTAGAGACTAAGGATGGGGAGTACCAGCAAGTGTCCAGCTCCAGCCATTATTGTAAGGTCTGGTTAGAGACTAAGGATGGGGAGTACCAGCAAGTGTCCAGCTCCAGCCATTATTGTAAGGTCTGGTTAGAGACTAAGGATGGGGAGTACCAGCAAGTGTCCAGCTCCAGCCATTATTGTAAGGTCTGGTTAGAGACTAAGGATGGGGAGTACCAGCAAGTGTCCAGCTCCAGCCATTATTGTAAGGTCTGGTTAGAGACTAAGGATGGGGAGTACCAGCAAGTGTCCAGCTCCAGCCATTATTGTAAGGTCTGGTTAGAGACTAAGGATGGGGAGTACCAGCAAGTGTCCAGCTCCAGCCATTATTGTAAGGTCTGGTTAGAGACTAAGGATGGGGAGTACCAGCAAGTGTCCAGCTCCAGCCATTATTGTAAGGTCTGGTTAGAGACTAAGGATGGGGAGTACCAGCAAGTGTCCAGCTCCAGCCATTATTGTAAGGTCTGGTTAGAGACTAAGGATGGGGAGTACCAGCAAGTGTCCAGCTCCAGCCATTATTGTAAGGTCTGGTTAGAGACTAAGGATGGGGAGTACCAGCAAGTGTCCAGCTCCAGCCATTATTGTAAGGTCTGGTTAGAGACTAAGGATGGGGAGTACCAGCAAGTGTCCAGCTCCAGCCATTATTGTAAGGTCTGGTTAGAGACTAAGGATGGGGAGTACCAGCAAGTGTCCAGCTCCAGCCATTATTGTAAGGTCTGGTTAGAGACTAAGGATGGGGAGTACCAGCAAGTGTCCAGGCCCAGCCATTATTGTAAGGTCTGGTTAGAGACTAAGGATGGGGAGTACCAGTTAAAGGACTGGAGCTTACACATACTGTATAAACATATACTAGTTGGGTATTTATAGGTGCAGGTCACTTATTTGAGCCATTTTTAAGCTGTCAAATAAATGCTGTAGAAATTAAAAGCTGCATAAGATGTCAATCAAGTCTTACAGAGTTGTAACCTAAAATGAATTGTAACCTATAATGAATTGTAACCTATGATAAATTGTAACCTATAATGAATTGTAACCTATAATGAATTGTAACCTATAATGATTTGTAGCCTATAATGAATTGTAGCCTATAATGAATTTCAGGGCATGCCTGAGTTGTAACCTATAATTTGGTGGTAATTTCAGGGCATGCCTGAGTTTTAACCTCTAATTTGGTGGTAATTTCAGGGCATGCCTGAGTTGTAACCTCTAATTTGGTGGTAATTTCAGGGCATGCCTGAGTTGTAACCTATAGTCTGGTGGTAATTTCAGGGCATGCCTGAGTTGTAACCTCTAATTTGGTGGTAATTTCAGGGCATGCCTGAGTTGTAACCTCTAATTTGGTGGTAATTTCAGGGCATGCCTGAGTTGTAACCTATAATTGTGTGGTAATTTCAGGGCATGCCTGAGTTGTAACCTATAATTTGGTGGTAATTTCAGGGCATGCCTGAATCATGGGCAAAACTGCTGTCCAATTCCAACATATCCATCACAGAGCAGAAGAAAAACCCACAGGCTGTGTTGGATGTCCTCAACTACTACGAGACCTCGACAAAGACAGAGGAGTCACGTCACAAGTACATGACCAACATCAAACCACCAAGTATGTAAACAAAATTATGGGGGATCGTATTTGACCCATGCTGCATGCACAATTTCACAAAGATTCCCCACTCTCCTCTGCTTCAAAAACTGATAAACACAAACCCATTGAAGCAGACAATAACCTCTCCCCCACTTATCCCCACTCCAAACAGAAAACGATATCACTCGCCGTCACTCCTAACAATAGTTATCTCTCCATTGATGACCAAAACTCATCCCCACTCCAAAAGATAATAAGCTGTTCCCTGTTTGCTCTTGTTTATCTGTCTCAACATCCACAGAAGATAATAATTTTCCCAAACACTTATTAAAAGACACATCTCTCCCCTTCTCACCCTCACTACCTTTACATGATAAGGTGATTGCTCTCCTACTCACCCTCAATACAGAAGACAATGATTTCTCCCCTGCTCCCCCTCGATACAGAGAAGATGATTTCTCCCCTGCTCACCGTCATTACAGAAAAAGGAAATTTCTCCCCTGCTCCCCCTCAATACAGAAAAAGCGATTTCTCCCTGCTCAACCTCAATTCAGAAAAAGCAATTTCTCCCCTGCTCCCCCTCAATACAGAAAAAGCAATTTCTCCCCTGCTCCCCCTCGATACAGAGAAGATGATTTCTCCCCTGCAATTTCTCCCCTGCTCTCCCGCAATACAGAAAAAGTGTTTTCTCCCCTGCTCACCCTCAATTCAGAAAAATCAATTTCTCCCCTGCTCCCCCTCGATACAGAGATAATGATTTCTCCCCTGCTCCAGCTCGTTACAGAGAAGGTGATTTCTCCCCTGCTCACCCTCAATACAGAAAAAGCAATTTTTCCCCTCAATACAGAAAAAGTGATTTCTCCCCTGCTCACCCTCAATTCAGAAAAAGCAATTTCTCCTCTGCTCCCCCTCAATAAAGAAAAAACAATTTCTCCCCTGCTCACCCTTAATACAGAGAAGATGATTTCTCTCCCTCAATACAGAAAAAGCAATTTCTCCTCTGCTCCCCCTTGATACAGAGAAGATGATTTCTCTCCTGCTCCCCCTCGATACAGAGAAGGTGATTTCTCCCCTGCTCACCTTCAATACAGAAAACAATGATTTCTCCCCTGCTTACCCTCAATACAGAAGAAAATTATTTCTGCCCACTTGCCCAAACTCCAAAGATGTTTATATTTCCAATGCTTCCCCTCAATACAGAAGGCAATGATTTCTCCCCCACTGACCCCAACTTTCAAAGATGTATAGGTCTCCC
The DNA here is from genome assembly GCF_002113885.1 of Mizuhopecten yessoensis. Lineage (NCBI taxonomy): Eukaryota > Metazoa > Mollusca > Bivalvia > Pectinida > Pectinidae > Mizuhopecten > Mizuhopecten yessoensis. Next base: position 211,880 of record NW_018407171.1, on the reverse strand, counting down.
CTGCTTAACCTCAGTACACAAGACAATGATTCCCCCAACTCTAAAAGATGTATAGGTCTCCCCTGCTTAACCTCAGTACACAAGACAATGATTCTCCCCAACTCTAAAAGATGTATAGGTCTCCCCTGCTTAACCTCAGTACACAAGACAATGATTCCCCCAACTCTAAAAGATGTATAGGTCTCCCCTGCTTAACCTCAGTACACAAGACAATGATTCCCCCAACTCTAAAAGATGTATAGGTCTCCCCTGCTTAACCTCAGTACACAAGACAATGATTCCCCCAACTCTAAAAGATGTATAGGTCTCCCCTGCTTAACCTCAGTACACAAGACAATGATTCCCCCAACTCTAAAAGATGTATAGGTCTCCCCTGCTTAACCTCAGTACACAAGACAATGATTCCCCCAACTCTAAAAGATGTATAGGTCTCCCCTGCTTAACCTCGGTACACAAGACAATGATTCCCCCCAACTCTAAAAGATGTATAGGTCTCCCCTGCTTAACCTCAGTACACAAGACAATGATTCCCCCAACTCTAAAAGATGTATAGGTCTCCCCTGCTTAACCTCAGTACACAAGACAATGATTCCCCCAACTCTAAAAGATGTATAGGTCTCCCCTGCTTAACCTCAGTACACAAGACAATGATTCCCCCAACTCCAAAAGATGTATAGGTCTCCCCTGCTTAACCTCAGTACACAAGACAATGATTCCCCCAACTCCAAAAGATGTATAGGTCTCCCCTGCTTAACCTCAGTACACAAGACAATGATTCTCCCCAACTCTAAAAGATGTATAGGTCTCCCCTGCTTAACCTCGGTACACAAGACAATGATTCTCCCCAACTCCAAAAGATGTATAGGTCTCCCCTGCTTAACCTCAGTACACAAGACAATGATTCTCCCCAACTCCAAAAGATGTATAGGTCTCCCCTGCTTAACCTCAGTACACAAGACAATGATTCTCCCCAACTCCAAAAGATGTATAGGTCTCCCCTGCTTAACCTCAGTACACAAGACAATGATTCTCCCCAACTCCAAAAGATGTATAGGTCTCCCCTGCTTAACCTCAGTACACAAGACAATGATTCTCCCCAACTCCAAAAGATGTATAGGTCTCCCCTGCTTAACCTCAGTACACAAGACAATGATTCTCCCCAACTCCAAAAGATGTATAGGTCTCCCCTGCTTAACCTCAGTACACAAGACAATGATTCTCCCCAACTCCAAAAGTCTCCACAACTAGCCCTCATTACAGAGAAGGTGATCTCTCCCCTGCGCACCCTCATTACGGAGAAGGTGATCTCTCCCCTGCTCACCCTCACTATAGAAGATGACTCATTGTTGTGACTGGTCACATATAAACAGATGTGTTATACAATATACTGTGTAATAGGATTAGAGAATGTCAGTGTCATTATACACATTTGTGTGTAGTGATTTATGTTAAGGGAAAATGTTGGGATGCATGTGTGTATAAATAAAACTGACAGATTATTTATACTGTACTGATATTGTCTACTGTTAACACAATTACTGAAACAACTGGTGATGTTACAAGTATCTCTGTTATATAGTACCCAGTAACTGTAAAACTAAAACAACTGGTGATGTTATAAGTATCTCTGTTATAAAGTACCCAGTAACTGTAAAACTAAAACAACTGGTGATGTTATAAGTATCTCTGTTATAAAGGTACCCAGTAACTGTAAAACTAGAACGGGTTCCACATCTAAAATGTCCTTATTTCCTCTCTCAGGTACCCATTAACACTCTCTAGCATGACTATCTGTGTGGTACAATTGGTTCCCCATAATATAATATCCAGCACATACACAATACAACTTGGATAACTAATGAGATGTGGGAAAACCATCTATAAGAACATACTGGTACTGTCAAACTGCCAGCCTCCGATCTTTAGATATATTGATGTTTATTTTCCTACTGTTTTCAGGTGCAGACTCTATGCATAATGCCCTCTCAGAAAAACTCAACATTGTTGTTTCTATGGTAAGTGGTTTACCGTCACTCATCAACCCCCTATTCTGATTAAAGGAAGGTAATGATCAGCCTGTACATGTCTTCTGTTCATTATTAGTTAAAAAGTACATTGGAATAAAATTGCTTTCAAAGAAATACTTCTGGACTCATAGTCATATAACCATCTATTCTCACTCAAACTCAGATTATGTGCTCAACCTAATTTCTTAATTCAAATCAGTATGACATTTTTATAGAATCGGACATCATTTGAAGTTAACCCATGAAGCTTTGTCCCATCCTTAAATGACCTTTGCTCTGAACAGGACATTAAACAAAATCAATCCATATTGTGAAGCTAGGTACCATTTCTATGTTAAATGATCATGATCCTATCACAAGAACTTCCAAGTAACAAGATGGTTTGAGAACAAAGCTTGAGTTGAACATCCTAATACAGGTTAGCTTGAGTTGAACATCATAATACAGGGCCTGGGGTTAGGGTTAGGGTTAGGGTTAGCTTGAGTTGAACATCATAATACAGGGTAGCTTGAGTTGAACATCATAATACAGGGCCTGGGGTTAGGGTTAGGGTTAGCTTGAGTTGAACATCATAATACAGGTTAGCTTGAGTTGAACATCGTAATACAGGGCCTGGGGTTAAGGAAATTCTTAAAGCTGTGCTAGCAAGCTGAATGGAAATTTGCAAAAAATATTCATTCGTGCTATTTAACCTGTACTAAGAATATGAATCTTATATTGTTTCAACAGTTTAAGTATAATTTTGAAGTTTGATTTTACGAGACAAATTGTAAGTTAGAATTTAGATTTTACTAGCCTAAGTGTTTCATTTAACAAGTCTAAGTGTAAGTTTGAGTTTTTGAATTAACTTTCCTCAGTGTAAGTATACGTTTTTATTTTACTTGCCTGAGTGTTTCATTTAACAAGTCTAAGTGTAAGTTTAAGTTTTTATTGTACTTGCCTAAGTGTTTCATTTAAAAAGTCTAAGTGTAAGTTTAAGTTTTTATTGTACTTGCCTAAGTGTTTCATTTAACAAGTCTTAAGTTTAAGTTTGAGTTTTGATTTGAACTTGCCTATGTGTTTGATTTAACATGTCTTTGTGTTGTCACGAAGGTTAAGATTCATGACACTGTAATCCATACCCTGAATTTTAATTGTTTCAGCAGCCTCCTTCAAAACCAGAAAACTCGTCACCTCCCACACCAGATGATGTGGACGAGGAGGAAAATGATGCAGCTCCACCACCGATAGCTACTCGACCAGACAAAACAAAATCTATAGTAAGTGTCAGTAATATGTTGATGTAAGATTACAAATCTGGAATTATCTTTTACCAGTTAGCTTTGTCAGGTGAAGGTACATGTATGCATGGGTAATTCTGATACTAGTTGTTTCCAGCTTTGTCAGGTGAAGGTACATGTGTGCATGGGTAATTCTGATACTAGTTGTTTC